>NC_090400.1:64909553-65175702 GCF_036365525.1 Heterodontus francisci
ACGGATTTAAGGTGATTGGCAAAAGAACCAATGGCGACATGAGGAAAGACTTTTTTACACAGTGAGTGTTTAGGATCTGGAATGCACTGCCTGAGAGTGTGGTGGAGGCAGGTTCAGTAAATGGTTAGGATCTGGAATGCACTGTCTGAGAGTGTGGTGGAGGCAGGTTCAGTGAGTGTTTAGGATCTGGAATGCACTGTCTGAGACTGTGGTGGAGGCAGATTCAGTGAGTGTTTAGGATCTGGAATGCACTGCCTGAAAGTGTGGTGGAGGCAGGTCCAGTGAGTGTTTAGGATCTGGAATGCACTGCCTGAGAGTGTGGTGGAGGCAGGTTCAGTGTGTGTTTAGGATCTGGAATGCACTGCCTGAAAGTGTGGTGGAGGCAGGTCCAGTGAGTGTTTAGGATCTGGAATGCACTGCCTGAGAGTGTGGTGGAGGCAGATTCAGTGAGTGTTTAGGATCTGGAATGCACTGCCTGAGACTGTGGTGGAGGCAGATTCAATCGAGGCTTTCAAAAGGGAATTGGATAAGCACCTGAAGGGAGAAAAATTTGTAGGGCTATGGGGAAAGAGCGGGGGAGTGGGACAAGCTGAGTTGCTGTTGCAGAGAGCAGGCACGGACTCGGTGAGTCAACTGGCCTCCTCCTGTGCTGTAACCATTCTATGAATTAGTGCAGAGAAGGTTAAGAAGAGATTTGATAGGGATCGGGATTTGTGAAGGGTTTTGATGGAGTAAATGAGGTGAAACCTTTTCCAGTGGCAGGAGGGTCCATAAGCAGAGGAAACAGATTTAAGGCAATTGGCAAAAGAAGCAGGGGAGATGAGGAAGACATTTTTTTATGCAGCGAGTTATGATAATCCGGAATACACTCCCTGAAAGGGCGGTGGAAGCAGATTCAATAGTAATTTTCAAAAGGGGTAAACCCTTGAAGCAGAAACATTTGCAGGGCTATGGGGAAAGTGTGGGGGAATGGGACCAATTGGATAGCTCTTTCAAAGAGCCAGCACAGGCACGATGGGCCAAATGGCCACCTCCTCTGCATAATTCAATGATTCTAATTTTCCCTCTGAGTAGCATCATGAGCAATCCACTAGAGTAGTTCATGACTTGGTTTAATCTGTAATATCCCAGTTAGTAATAAAACACCCGAGAATTTGCAAACTTCAGACATTTAACACATGACACAGAAAGCTTTCGATAAGGTCCCACATAAGAGATTAGCGTGAAAAATTAAAGCACATGGGATTGGGGGTAAGGTACTGACATGGATAGTGAACTGGTTGGCAGACAGGAAACAAAGAGTAGGAATAAACGTGTCTTTTTCCAAGTGGCAGGCAGTGACAAGTGGGGTACCGCAGGGATCAATGCTAGGACCCCAGCTATTCACAATATACATTTAATTCCCTCATCTATATCATTAATAAATCCAAGTTTGCAAACAACACAAAGATGGGTGGGAGTGTGAGCTGTGGGAGGATGCAGAGAATCTCCAGTGTGATTTGGACAGGTTGAGTGAGTAGGCAAATACATGGCAGGTGCAGTATAATGTGGATAAATGTGAGATTATCCACTTTGATGGCAAAAACAGAAAGGCAGATTATTATCTGAATGGCGATAGATTGGGAAAGGGGGAGGTGCAGCGAGACCTGTCCTTGTGCACCAGTCGCTGAAAGTAAGCATGCAGGTGCAGCAGGCAGTTAAGAAGGCAAATGGTATATTGGCCTTCATAGCGAGAGGATTCGAGTACAGGAGCAAGGATGTCTTACTGCAATTATACAGGGCCTTGGTGAGACCATATCTGGAGTATTGTGTGCAGTTTTGGTCTCCTTATCTGAGGAAGGATGTTCGTTCTATGGAGCGAATGCAGCGAAGGTTCACCAGACTGATTCCTGGGATGGCAGGACTGACGTATGAAGAGAGATTGGGTAGATTAGGCTTGTATTCGCTAGGGTTTAGAAGAATGAGAGGGGATCTCATAGAAACCTACAAAATTGTAACAGGACTGGACAGACTAGATGCAGGAAGGATGTTCCTGATGGCGGAAGAGTCCAGGACCAGGGGTTACAGTCTAAGGATAATGGGTAAGCCATTTAGGACTGAGATGAGGAGGGATTTCTTCATCTAGAGAATGGTGAATCTGTGGAATTCTCTACCACAGAAAGCAGTTGAGGCCAAATCATTAAATATATTCAAGAAAGAGTTAGATATATTTCTTAGGACTAAAGGGATCAAGGGATACGGGGAGAAAGTGGGAACAGATTACAGAGTTTGGATGATCAGCCATGATCGTATTGAATGACGGTGCAGGCACGAAGGGCCGAATGGCCTACTCCTGCTCCTATTTTTCTATGTTTCTATGACTCATCTCATGAATTGGCTTTCGATTGGGTTTTGTAGTTATGGCATTTAGCACATTTGCGGACCAGAAGAGCAATCACTGTTCTAACCGAGTCTGTTCTTCCTGTTCTATTTAAATTTGATACAGGTCATATTGCCTTTTGAAAAGCATATAAATTAACATTAGTTACAGTTAATGTATGTAAAAATGGTGTCCGTGAACTAAAATCAGTTTTTGGTATTTTGCATATGTGGGGCGGAACCTTAGCCACGCAGAGATGGTTTTAGAGGCGGCAGGGAGGAGAGGTGGAATTTTGAAATGTGTGCATCAGGTCTTCTGCCCGACACGTCCCTGCCACTTAACAATCTTGCTGGAGAGAGGGTCAGACCAGCATCAGTTACCCAGAATTTAGGGAATTAGGAGCCAAGTTAAAAAGTAGGACCTCAGAGGTAGTAATCTCAGGATTGCTACCAGTGCCACGTGATAGTCAGAGTAGAAATGAAAGAATAGTCAGGATGAATGCGTGGCTTGAGAGATGGTGCAGGAGGGAGGGGTTCAGATTTTTGGGACATTGGGACCGGTTCTGGGGGAGGTGGGACTATTACAAATTGGATGGTCTACACCTGGGCCGGACTGGAACCAATGTCCTTGGGAGTGCTTTTGCTAACGCTGTTGGGGAGGGTTTAAACTAATGTGACAGGGGGATGGGAACCAAATGAGGAGGTCAATTGACAGTAAGGAGGTAGTAACGAAAGCCTGTAAGGAACTAGATAATGAAGTCAGCGTGACTAAGGGGAAGAGTAGGCAGGGAGCAGATGATGAACGCAAAGGGAGTGGTGGTCTGAGGTGCATTTGTTTTAATGCAAGAAGTGTAGTAGGTAAGGCAGATGAACTTAGGGCTTGGATTAGTACCTGGGAATATGATGTTATTGCTATTACTGAGACTTGGTTGAGGGAAGGGCATGATTGGCAACTAAATATCCCAGGATATCGATGCTTCAGGCGGGATAGAGAGGGAGGTAAAAGGGGTGGAGGAGTTGCATTACTGGTCAAAGAGGATATCACAGTTGTGCTGAAGGAGGGCACTATGGAGGACTCGAGCAGTGAGGCAATATGGGCAGAACTCAGAAATAGGAAGGGTGCGGAACAATGTTGGGGCTGTACTACAGGCCTCCCAACAGCGAGCGTGAGATAGAGGTACAAATATGTAAACAGATTATGGAAAGATGTAGGAGCAACAGGTTGGTGGTGATAGGAGATTTTAATTTTCCCAACATTGACTGGGATTCACTTAGTGTTAGAGGTCTAGATGGAGCAGAATTTGTAAGGAGCATCCAGGAGGGTTTTCTAGAGTAGTATGTAAATAGTCCAACTCAGGAATGGGCCATACTGGACCTGGTGTTGGGGAATGAGCCCGGCCAGGTGGTTGAAGTTTCAGTAGGGGACTACTTTGGGAATAGTGATCACAATTCCGTAAGCTTTAAAAGACTCATGGACAAAGACGAGAGTGGTCCTAAAGGAAGAGTGCTAAATTGGGGGAAGGCCAACTATACCAAAATCCGGCAGGAGCTGGGGAATGTAGATTGGGAGCAGCTGTTTGAAGGTAAATCCACATGTGATATGTGGGAGGCTTTTAAAGAGAGGTTGATGAGCGTGCAGGAGAGACATGTTCCTGTGAAAATGAGGGATAGAAATGGCAAGATTAGGGAACCATGGATGACAGGTGAAATTGTGAGACTAGCTAAGAGGAAAAAGGAAGCATACATAAGGTCTAGGTGGCTGAAGAAAGACGAAGCTTTGAAAGAATATCGGGAATGTAGGACCAATCTGAAACGAGGAATTAAGAGGGCTAAAAGGGGTCATGAAATATCTTTAGCAAACAGGGTTAAGGAAAATCCCAAAGCCTTTTATTCATATATAAGGAGCAAGAGGGTAACGAGAGAAAGGATTGGCCCACTCAAGGACAAAGGAGGAAAGTTATGCGTGGAGTCAGAGAAAATGGGTGAGATTCTAAACGAGTATTTTGCATCGGTATTCACCGAGGAGAGGGACATGTAGGATGTTCAGGTTAGGAACAGATGTTTGATTACTCTAGGTCAAGTCGGCATAAGGAGGGAGGAAGTGTTGGGTATTCTAAAAGGCATTAAGGTGGACAAGTCCCCAGGTCCGGATGGGATATATCCCAGGTTTCTGAGGGAAGCGAGAGAGGAAATAGTTGGGGCCTTAACAGATATCTTTGCAGCATCCTTAAACACGGGTGAGGTCCCGGAGGACTGGAGAATTGCTAATGTTGTCCCCTTGTTTAAGAAGGGTAGCAGGGATAATCCAGGTAATTATAGACCGGTGAGCCTGACGTCAGTGGTAGGGAAGCTGCTGGAGAAGTTACTGAGGGATAGGATCTATTCCCATTTGGCAGAAAATGGGCTTATCAGTGATAGGCAACATGGTTTTGTGCAGGGAAGGTCATGTCTTGCCAACTTAATAGAATTCTTTGAGGAAGTGACAAAGTTGATTGATGAGGGAAGGGCTGTAGATGTCATATACATGGACTTCAGTAAGGTGTTTGATAAGGTTCCCCATGGTAGGCTGATGGAGAAAGTGAAGGCGCATGGGGTCCAAGGTGTACTAGCTAGATGGATAAAGAACTGGCTGGGCAACAGGAGACAGAGTAGCAGTGGAAGGGAGTTTCTCAAAATGGAGACGTGTGATCAGTGGTGTTCCACAGGGATCCGTGCTGGGACCACTGTTGTTTGTGATATACATAAATGATTTGGAGGAAAGTATAGGTGGACTGATTAGCAAGTTTGCAGACGACACTAAGATTGGTGGAGTAGCAGATAGTGAAGGGGACTGTCAGAGAATACAGCAGAATATAAATAGATTGGAGAGTTGGGCAGAGAAATGGCAGATGGAGTTCAATCAGGGCAAATGCGAGGTGATGCATTTTGGAAGATCCAATTCAAGAGTGAACTATACAGTAAATGGAAAAGTCCTGGGGAAAATTGATGTACAGAGAGATTTGGGTGTTCAGGTCCGTTGTTCCCTGAAGGTGGCAACACAGGTCAATAGAGTGGTCAAGAAGGCATATGGCATGCTTTCCTTCATCGGACGGGGTATTGAGTACAAGAGTTGGCAGGTCATGTTACAGTTGTATAGGACTTTGGTTCAGCCACATTTGGAATACTGCGTGCAGTTCTGGTCGCCACATTATCAAAAGGATGTAGATGCTTTGGAGAGGGTGCAGAGGAGGTTCACCAGGATGTTGCCTGGTATGGAGGGCGCTAGCTATGAAGAAAGGTTGAGTAGATTAGGATTATTTTCATTCGAAAGACGGAGGTTGAGGGGGGACCTGATTGAGGTGTACAAAATCATGAGAGGTATAGACAGGTTGGATGGCAAGACGCTTTTTCCCAGAGTGGGGGATTCAATTACTAGGGGTCACGAGTTCAAAGTGAAAGGGGAAAAGTTTAGGGGGGATATGCGTGGAAAGTTCTTTACGCAGAGGGTGGTGGGTGCCTGGAACGCGTTGCTAGCAGAGGTGGTAGATGCGAACACGATAGCGTCTTTTAAGATGTATCTAGACAGATACATGAATGGGCATGAAGTAAAGAGATACAGACCCTTAGAAAATAGGCGACATGTTTAGGTAGAGGATCTGGATCGATGCAGGCTTGGAGGGCCGAAGGGCCTGTTCCTGTGCTGTAATTTTCTTTGTTCTTTGTTCTACCCGCCTGACAGAGGCAGGTAGCTAATTATGAGTAATTAAATGCTCATTTGGGGTGAATTGGTGATGCTGCTGGGATCTTAGTGGTGGACAGGCCTCCCACTGAGGCCAAAGTCTGGCAGATGCCTGAAGGCGACCAGGGAGCCAGCGAGGCCTCCTTTAATTCCCTTCCACTCCCAGAGCAGCACGTGTCAAACAGCTACAGCTGTGGCCACAGGCCATCCTGTGGAAGGGTTCCCCCATCACAATGATGGCCAAGCAACTGTGGCCACAGTTTATTTTTAAGCATTTAAAAGTCGTCAGAGGACATCTCCAACTTGAGACACCATCGCTGTTCCCCACCTACAGCGACAGCATTCACTTCTCCCAATGGGGCTGCCAGCCGCCCACAACCTCAAGAGTCCCGTTGGCCCTCCTGCCTGCGCAGCCTGCGCCGCTCATTGAAGTTGCAAACCCCTCTGTGAGTCTCACCCTCCTCCATCATACTAACTGCACACTAAATATCATGTGCACAGTGTACGTCAGTATGTTGTGACTCAGGATTATGTTACTGACCATGGTAAACTATCCTTCCTCATGCTTGCCAACCTGTCTTCAGTCTTTGACACAGTTGGCCACACCAACGCCTCTCCTCCGTTGTCCAGCTGGGTGGGACTGCCCTCACCCGGTACCATTCTTATCTTTCTCATCATAGCCAGAGAATCACCTGCAATGGCTTCTCTTCCTGCTCCTGTACCACTACCTCTGGTGTCTCCCTTGGATCTATCCTTGGCCCCCAACCTATTTCTCATCTGCATCCTGCCCCACAGTGACATCATCTGAAAGCACAGTGTTAGTTTTCACTTGTAAGCTGACAACACCCAGCTGTACCTCACCATCACCTCGCTCAACCCCTCCATTGTCTCTAAATTGTCAGCCTGATTGTCTGACATCCAGTACTGGATTTAAAAAAATTTCCTGCAACTAAATATTGGGAAAATCGAATCCATTGTTTTCAGTTCCCACCAAAAACTGCATTCCCTACTACCGACTCCATCCCTCTCCCTGACAACTGCCTGAGGCTGAACCAGATTGGTATTGTATTTGACCTCTAGATGAGATTCCAACTACATATCCATGCCATCACCAAGAATTTTTTCCACCATAACAGCGCCCAATTCTATTTCTGCCTTAGCCCTTCAGCTGAAATCCTCACTCGTGTCTTTGTTACCTCCAGACTTGACTATCCCAACGCACTCTCACATCTACATTGCATAAACTTGAAATCATCCAAAACTGCTGCTCATGTCTTAACCTGCACCAAATCCCATTCATGCATCACCCCTGCGCTCGCTGACCTACATTGACTCCCAGCTAAGCAACGTTTCAATTTTAAAATTCTCATCCTTGTTTTCGAATCCCTCCATGGCCTCACCCTTCCCTATCTCTGTAACTCCTGCAACCTCACAACCCTCCAAGACATCTGGGCTTCTCTAATTCTGGCCTCTTGTGTTTCCCCCGCTTTAATCACT
Organism: Heterodontus francisci; assembly: GCF_036365525.1. Classification (NCBI taxonomy): domain Eukaryota; kingdom Metazoa; phylum Chordata; class Chondrichthyes; order Heterodontiformes; family Heterodontidae; genus Heterodontus; species Heterodontus francisci. The sequence continues at coordinate 64,917,127 of NC_090400.1, forward strand.
CCCCCATTAGCAGTCATGTTTTCAGCTGCCTGGGACCTAAGCTCTGGAATTCCCTCCTTAAACCTCTCCATCTCTCTCCCTCGCTTTCCTCCTTTAAAACACACCCACCTGCTTTATTATTGCCTTATGTAGTTTAGGGTCAAATTTTGCTTTATAACGTTGCTTCAAATATTTTTTTACACTAACGGTGCTATATCAGTACAAATTGTTGTTATTAATCAGAACTGTCCCACTTCCAGTTACTGCCTGCACTGGAACTCAACAAATAAAAGCCCAGGAGAAGGGGCTTAGCTCCCAAGCAAAATGCTGTCATCATCCTGTTTACCTGACCTGCTGTGTATTTACAACAGTTTCTGTTTTCTTTTATAAAATCACAAAAACATATGGCTCAGAAGGAGGCCATTCAGCCCATCGTGCCTGTGCTGGCTCTTTGAAAGAGTTGACAATTTCTAGTCAAGAACAAGATACTTCATTATATTTGTATCCTAGACGGTCTATTTGAAAACATTACTTTCAAAATTTTCATTTAGCAGCCGGGCTGCTGTTTTAAGTTGATCTCAGCCTAACTGTGAATGGAAATTAGAAGCTAAAATTCCACACAGTGAGGAACAGGCTCGGGTCAGTGCCCGGTGAGGTGGTGTTGGGGGGAGGTCGGTGCCCAGCAGAGTGGAGGGGCGGGGGGGGGGGGGGTTAGTGCCCCATGAAGGAGAAGGGTCAGCACCCAGCAAAAGGGAGGTAGGATCAGCACACAGTGAGGGGGAGAGGTATCAGAGCCCTGTGAGGGGGGGAGTTTCAGAGCCCAGTGAAGTGGGGGGGGGGTCAGAACCCAGTGATGGGGGCGGAGGGGGGGAGTGTCAGTGCCCGGTGATGGGAGTGGGGGGTTGGTTTCAGAGCCCTGTGAAGTGGGAGTTTCAGAGCCCAGTGATGGAGGTGGAGGGGGGGGCTAACTGGGCCCAGTGATGGAGGTAGGGGGTGTCAGAGCCCAGTGAGGTGGGGTATCAGGGCCTGGTGAGGGAGGGTATCAGGGCCCGGTGATGGAGGCGGGGGGTTATCAGGGGCCGGTGAGGGGAGTCAGAGCCCAGCCCAGGCACTGCCAATTGTTTGAAAACCTTGAGCGCTGAGCCTGTGGTTTCTCGGAAATGATACTTGTTTTTGAGCACAGTAGCACACGTTGCTCTTCAATCCATTAGACTGACACTGAAAACCTGACCTCATCTTTCATGGTGTTAATTTCTTGAAAGCATTCCACAACAATTTGCACAAAATAAAACCTGATCTCCCCTTTATCCTTCAAGTATTAATTAACAACTAGAATTTATTTAGCACCTTTAATGCAGTGAAACCTCCCATGGTGCTTCATGGGAGTGATTAACAAACAAAATATGACACCAAGACACATAAGGAGATATTAGGACAGGTGAACTAAAGCTTGGTCAAAGAGGTAGGTTTTAAGGAGCAGCTTAAAGGAGGAGAGGTTGTGGGTGGGTGGTGGGGAGGAGAGAGGTTTAGGGAGGGATTTCCAGAGCTTGGGCCCAGGCAGCTGAAGGCACTGCCGCCAATGGTGGAGCGATAAAATAGAGGATGTGCAAGAGGCCAGAACTGGAGGAGCCCAGAGATCTCGGAGGGTGCAAGGCTAGAGGAGGTTACAGAGATAAGGGCAGGCGAGGCCTTGGAGGGATTTGTACACAAGGATTAGAATTTTAAAAATCGAGGCATTGCTCAGTTAGTGAACACCGGGGTGATGGATGAACAGGACTTGGTGCGAGTTAGGATTTGAACAGCAGAGTTTTAGATGACCTCAAGCTTATAGATGGTGAAAGATGGGCGACAGCCTGGAGACCATTGGAATATTCAAATCTACAGGTAATAAAGGCATGGAAGAGTGATTCAGCAGCAGGTAAGCTAAGGTAGTGGGCGGAGCTGGGCGATGTTATGGAGGTGGAAGTAGGTGGTCTTGATGGAGAGGAATTGGGTTGAAGGTTCTGCGCAGGTTTAAATATGACATAAAGTTGTGAACAGTCTAGTTCAGCCTCATACAGTTGTCAGGGAGAGGGATGGATTTGGTTGCTAGGAAATACAGTTTGTGGCAGGGACTGAAGGCAATGGCGGGAATGGGAAGAGAAGCCATTGCTGGTGATTCTCTGGCTGTGATTAGATAGAGAAGGATGGAACCAGGTGAGAACTGTCCCACCCAGCTGGATGACAAAGAGGCGTTGGTGTGGCCAGCTGTGTCAAAGGCTGAAGACAGGTCTACAAGCATGAGGAGGGATAGTTTACCATGGTCAGTCATACAATCCTGAGTCACAACATACTGATGTACACTGTGCATATGATATATGGTGTGCAGTCAGTGTGATGGAGGGCAAAGCTCATAGAAGGGTTTGCAACCTCAATGACTAATGGGCAGTATTCACAACTGTTCCCCTTGGAGGGTGATACTATGAGTGCTAACAGAAATATATAGGCTATAAATATACATATATACACACACACATTTTATATATATGTATAAAAAACATAGGTATAGCGTATATGTTCCTCTACACTGTCCCATCAAATGCTCCCAGGGCAGGTACAGCACAGGTTAAATACAGAGTAAAGCTGCCTCTACACTGTTCCTGCTGAAACTCAATGACAGAGGAGTGACCCCTAACAACTCGTATGTGTTGAAATATATCGTTTGAATGCTGTGTGGAATACTTGCCTAACAGCAGCAGTGCAAAGGCTTTATATGATTTATATCATATGATTTATATTTCTGGAAGGAAAATTCCGTGGGGACAGAAGCACAAATATTGCAAAACCAGTTTATTGGAAATAGAAGTGATTTTACAGGAGTATTCAGTATAATCAGTTTTCTCCATTAATACCCAAAGGTCTCCAGTTATTTGAATTACTCACACTTTGTAAATGCAACTTATTGTAAAGACGTTCTGTCTGTACTGGCCACCAACACCCATTGGAATTCTCTTTGGATTATCCCTACTCTAACTTCCTATTTCCATTTTTCTTTTTGTTGGTTATTAATTTCAGAATTTCATATTGTAGAAGTTTTTTTTATATTTGTTTGTGGGATGTGGACGTCACTAGCTAGGCCAGCATTTATTGCTCATCCCTAATTGCCCTTGAACTGAGTGGCTTGCTAGGCCATTTCAGAGGGCATTTAATAGTCAACCCCATTTCTGTGGCTTTGGAGTCACATGTAGGCCAGACCAGATAAGGACGGCAGATTTCCTTCCCTAAAGGACATTAGTGAACCAGATGGGTTTTTACAACCCCGACATTGTCATCAAACCTGCAGATAAGGCTGGTGCTGTTGTTGTCTGGCGTACCGGCCTCTATCTTGCAGAGGCTCAGCGCCAACTCTCAGACGCTTCTTCCTACTTCCCCCTGGACCATGACCCCACCACCGAACATCAAGCTACTGTCCACAGGACTGTCACTGACCTCATCTCCTCTGGAGATCTTCCCTCTACAGCTTCCAACCTCATAGTCCCACAACCCCGGACAGCCCGCTTCTACCTCCTTCCCAAAATCCACAAACGGGACTGTCCCGGCAGACCCATTGTTTCAGCCTGTTCCTGCCCCACTGAACTTATTTCTTCCTATATTGACTCTATCTTTTCTCCCCTGGTCCAATCTCTTCCCACCTATATCCTTGACTCTTCTGACACCCTACATCATTTTGACCATTTCCAGTTTCCTGGCCCTAACCGCCTCCTCTTCACTATGGACGTCCAATGCCTCTACACCTCTATCCCCCACCAGGACGGTCTGAGGGCTCTCTGCTTCTTCCTTGAACAGAGGCCCAACGAGTCCCCATCCACCACCCTCCTCTTCCGCCTGGCTTAACTTGTTCTCACATTGAACAACTTCTCCTTCAACTCCACTCACTTCCTTCAAGTAAAAGGTGTTGCTATGGGTACCTGCTTGGGTCCTAGTTATGCCTGTCTTTTTGTGGGATATGTCGAACATTCCTTGTTCCAGTCCTACTCAGGCCCCCTTCCCCAACTCTTTTTCCGGTACATTGATGACTGTATCGGTGCCGTTTCCTGCTCCCGCCCCGAACTAGAAAACTTTATCAACTTTGCTCCTAACTTCCACCCTTCTCTCACCTTTACATGGTCCATCACCGACACTTCCCTTCCCTTCCTCGACTTCTCTGTCTCCATCCCTGGGGATAGGCTGTCTACCATTATAAGCCCACCGACTCCCACAGCTACCTCGACTACACTTCTTCACACACTGCCTCCTGTAAGGACTCCATTCCATTCTCCCAGTTTCTCCGTCTCCGACGCATCTGCTCTGATGATGCTACCTTCCATGACGGTGCTTCTGGTATGTCTTCCTTTTCCCTCAACCGAGGATTCCCCCCCACTGTGGTTGACAGGACCCTCAACCATGTCCGGCCCATTTCCAGCACCTCTACCCTCACCCCTTCCCCTCCCTCCCAGAACCGCGACAGGTTTCTGCTTGTCCTTACTTTTCACCCCACCAGCCTCCACATCCAAAGGATCATCCTCCGTTACTTCTGCCACATCCAGCGTGATATCGCTACCAAACACATCTTCCCCTCCCTTCCCCTGTCAGCATTCCGAAGGGATCGTTCCTTCCGCGACACCCTGGTCCACTCCTCCATTACCCCCACCACCTTGTCCCCTTCCCACGGCACCTTCCCCTGCAATCGCAGGAGGTGTAAAACCTGCCCATTTACCTCCTCTCTCCACTATCCAAGGCCCCAAACACTCCTTTCAGGTGAAGCAGTGATTTACTTGTACTTCTTTCAATTTAGTATACTGTATTCGCTGCTCACAGTGTGGCCTCCTCTACACTGGGGAGACCAGACACAGATTGGGCGATCGCTTTGCGGAACACCTCCGCTCAGTCCATAAACATGACCCCGAACTTCCGGTTGCTGGCCATTTCAACACTCCCCCCTGCTCTCATGCTCACATCTCTGTCCTGGGATTGCTGCAGTGTTCCAGTGAACATCAACGCAAGCTCAAGGAACAGCATCTCATTTACAGATTAGGCACATTACAGCCTGCCGGACTGGAAGTTGAATTCAATAATTTCTGAGTATGACGGGCTGCCCTTTTTATGTTTAGTTATTTTTTCTTTTTTTTCTTCTTTTTTATTTGGTTATTTTATTTTAGTTTTTTTAGTTTGGTTAGTTTGTTACTACTGTGCCTACCCACTGTTTCTGTATTAAAATTTTTTTTTTTAAATGTTTGTGCTTGGAGAGCTTTGTGTTTTACAGTCAATTCACACCCTCTCTGCACTAATGCTTTGTCTTTCAGCACACCATTAACATACCGTTTGCCTTTGTTCCATGACCTTCTGGTCAGTTATTCTGTGTGACTTTGTCCTATTTACACCTTCTCCTTTGTTATCTCTTGCCCCACCCCTGCTTTACTTGCTTAAAACCTTTTACATTTCTAATATTTGTCAGTTCTGAAGAAGTATCACTGACCTGACATGTTAACTCTGTTTCTCTCTCCACAGATGCTGCCAGACCTGCTGAGTATTTCTAGCTTTCTTGTTCTTATTTCAGATTTCCAGCATCTGCAGTTTTTGGGTTTTTACAACAATTGACAATGGTTTCGTGGTCACCATTAGACTAGCTTTTAATTCCAGATTTTTATCAATTGAATTCAAATTTCAGCATCTGTCATGGTGAGATTTGAACCATGTACCCAGAGCATTAGCCTGGGCCTCTGTATTACTTGTCCAGTGACAAATGTGAGGCAGTGTCCTGTTATCACCATTGCTGATATACTGTGCCTGGATACGATCCTGAGTGAGGATGTTTTACTACCTGCAACTGATTTTGTAGTGTTGTGTAGTAGAGGGCTGATTGTGGCAATTACACAGCCCAGTGTGGGCAGGGGTGTGTGGATTACACAGCCTGGGTGGGTGAGAATGTGGATTACACAGCCCGGGGTGGGGGTGTTCACTGATTACACAGCCCAGGGTGGGTGGGTTGTGTGGATTACACAGCCTGGGGTGGGGATGTTCTCTGATTACACAGCCTGGGGTGGGGATGTTCGCTGATTACACATCCCAGGGTGGGTGGGTTGTGTGGATTACACAGCCCAGGGTGGGGGTGTTCACTGATTACACAGCCCAGGGTGGGTGGGTTGTGTGGATTACACAGCCTGGGGTGGGGGTGTTCACTGATTACACAGCCCAGGGTGGGGGTGTTCACTGATTACACAGCCCGGGGTGGGGGTGTTCTCTGATTACACATCCCAGGGTGGGTGGGTTGTGTGGATTACACAGCCTGGGGTGGGGATGTTCTCTGATTACACAGCCCAGGGTGGGTGGGTTGTGTGGATTACACAGCCTGGGGTGGGGATGTTCTCTGATTACACAGCCCAGGGTGGGTGGGTTGTGTGGATTACACAGCCCGGGGTGGGGATGTTCAGTGATTACACAGCCTGGGGTGGGTGGGTTGTGTGGATTACACAGCCCGGGGTGGGGATGTTCATTGATTACACAGCCCAGGGTGGGTGGGGTTGTGTGGATTATACAGCCTGGGGTGGGGATGTTCACTGATTACACAGCCCAGGGTGGGTGGGGTTGTGTGGATTACACAGCCCAGGGTGGGGGTGTTCACTGATTACACAGCCCAGGGTGGGTGGGGTTGTGTGGATTACACAGCCCAGGGTGGGGGTGTTCACTGATTACACAGCCCAGGGTGGGTGGGGTTGTGTGGATTACACAGCCCAGGGTGGGGGTGTTCACTGATTACACAGTCCAGGGTGGGTGGGGGTGTGTGGATTACACAGCCCAGGGTGGGGGTGTTCACTGATTACACAGCCCAGGGTGGGTGGGGGTGTGTGGATTACACAGCCCAGGGTGGGGGTGTTCACTGATTACACAGCCCAGGGTGGGTGGGGATGTGTGGATTACACAGCCCAGGGTGGGGGTGTTCACTGATTACACAGCCCAGGGTGGGTGGGGGTGTGTGGATTACACAGCCCAGGGTGGGTGGGGGTGTGTGCACAACAAACAGAAAGTTTTGATCACACTTGAGGTTAGAATGGCAGATCGTGCTGTTTCAGGTAACCCTGTTTTTGATTGTCTGAGATCAGGATTATCCTCTGTTTCCTGCCCCCCAAACAATTCCAGTTTGAGATTCAGATGTTGCATTTCATGGTGTGCTTTTGTCTGGTTTATTTTGTTTTGATCTGTAGGTTGAAGGAAGCTCCGGTCAGATGTATTGTTGCCTAAGCTCCTGCCTCTACTGCTCATGTCCAGCCTTCATGTATTCCGTCTTGCGAAGGAATGACAATATATTGGTAAGGACTTAAGATCAACTAACAGGACAGGCACTTTCCTTTTTTGTGTGTGTGTGTGTGTGTGTATATTATATATATATATATAATACACACACACACACACCATATTGCCTCTATCATCTTTATGTGAACAGTATCTAAAATGCTCTCGAGCACATCTCTGCTCCCTGTATTAAGCTACCTGCTCTGTAATTCCCTGATTCGTGACTTGATCCTTTTTTTAAAACGCCAGTATTCCAGGTTAATTAATTTTATTGTTAGTGACACATTCATTACTCAGCTTAATATTGAATGTTATGCTTTTGAGTAAATAAAGCAAACACAAGTTCAGCACGATCAGAGCAGCAATTCCCTTCAAGTCTTTCCCTCTACTGAATTTCCTGTTCTGTATTTTACAGTGTAAGCACATTCTTGCTGTATACCTGTGCCAAGCCATGGGAGTGTACCACCAGCTGACCGTCTCAGACAAGCAGCTCACTAGCCTGCTGCTCGCAAAGGACAAGGAGCCTGGAGGCACAGCACATTAAAGATCAACATTTTGTTTTGGGGAAAGGAAAAACGCTGGGAGACATAAAAACATTTTTTACACTGTATACTAGCCTGTAGACTGACCCTTGATGTCCACCAGTTACTAGGCGTGAGTCAGCAGTACAGAGACAACGAACTGCAGACAATGAGACCTAAGCAACTGCTCTATTCAAAAACTTAAAACTTAGATCCTTACTGTTGCCAAGCAATAGAAAGAGAAATGTCAAATAGAAGGAGGCAGCTCTGTTTCAAGCACCCTGGCATGAAAATGGCCACATCATATCCAAACAACATGCCTTCTCTGTAACCCAGAGTTCCCAGGGTCGAGTGTTACTGAAGCAAACATGGCTGACCACAGTCTTTGGTATGTTACTCCTAAACTATACGTAACCTAGGCTGACACTTCATTGCAGCACTGAGGGAATACTGCATTAACAGAGATGTCATCTTTGAAATGAAGCATTTATCCAAGGCCAGTGCAAAATCCTGCAGCATTATTTGAAGAAGAACTGGGGCGGTCTCCTGCCCAGAAATGTTCACTCAATGAACACCACCAAAAAGAGATTCTCTGCTCATGTATTCATTTACTATTTGTGGGACCTTACTTGCAGACATTGGCTGCCACGTTGACTTCCAGTTCCAGGTAATTAATTGGCTTCAGTGCAATTTGGGATGTCCTGAGGACGTGAAAAGTGCAACAAAATGTAGCTTCTTTATTTTTTACTGCATTGTTTTGAGTATTTTGACAAATTTCTTTTATAATTATCTATTACACATTTGCAATAATGTTTTGTTTTCAATGTTTCAATTGCACATTCAGCCAACAGACTGCAGTACAAGTCACTAGATACCCAGGCAGCTGCCTGCTTGTTGGCTGTGATTCTGCCCGAACCCTCCATCACAATGCAGCATGGAAGTCAACCAAATGTGAGCAGAGAGTACCCTGTTTTTGTTAGATACTGTTGTGATACTGGCTTTTTCAGGCTGCCATGTGTCATATGGGTAAATACTTATTTTTGATATTGCTTCTTAATTAAATTAAACAGTTTTAACAGTAATATGGAGAGTTTGGCATATGGGCAGCACAGAACACAGAGGCCTCAGCACTCATCATGCCATTGGATAAGTAATATAGCCAGCCTGGCACCTGGCCTTTCCCAGTGGGGACTCCCCATGGCACAATTTGTGGACTAGCCTCTGAGTGTCAGCAGAAGAACAGCTTACATCACTGCACCCTGATTCCTGGATTGTGGTGGAGTTTTCAATTATTTGATTTAAATAAATGTCTTTATTAAGAAGCATTCATTTGTGTGAGCTTTATTGATAGATTGTTGAAACAAATGTGTGTGGTCTGTTGGAAAGTACCAGCTTGTAAAGTGTCGAGCAGAGCAGTAACTTTATGGCTGTAAGTGGAAGAGGTCAGTTGCTGGCCATTCTTTTGTCTCTGTACTCAGAAGACAGTATAGGTAAGTAAGCTGTCCTCTTCCACTAACTTCACCCATGGCCACTCCTTGTGTGACCGTGGACAGTGAGTGTTGACAGGCTATTCACTGTGTTGGGACTTCACAACTCCGTTTCATCCTGACCTTACCTAGGGTCTGTGTACTTTCCACAGAGTGCTTTCCCAATCCAGCTCTCTGGCGCTATGTGTAGTTTGCCCTAATGAAATCAGCAAATTTAATGCAGACCAGAATTTGAACCCTGGGACTTACCTGGTCTGTGACTATCTGGAGAATACTTGTTGAGCCACGAGGGACACGGAATAACTGCTGTCTCAAGCTCTCAGTAACGGAAATTAAATGTTCTATAAGAACGATTACTCTGAGTTAGGATGACTATACGTTGCTGATTTCCATTGAAAGTCCCCTGATGAGGTACAATGTCTGCAGGCTAACAATGTCCCTGCTTTATGAAACTGGTCCTCGAATACCCTAACTTTTAATTTCTCATGCTGGAATATGTCTACTGCATAAGTGAGGTACAGCATACAATAAGTAGCGTAAGTCAGCTTGGATACAGGTATCTTTAAATCAGTGGTCCTTAGTTTGGGTCTGTAGAGAATTTCTAGGAGATCTGTGAAATAATGTGAAAATGCAGGGCCTGCCTTACAGGTGGGCAATCACCCAGGTGGCCAGAGATGGGCTTGGTACGAGCCAGACGGGCAGGAGCAGTGTGTGGCCGCCCCGTGTGCAGCACAGAGTGGGCTGGCTGTCTTACCTTGGAGGGGAGCGTGCATGCAGAGCACTGAGCAGCACAAAGATCGCTAGGTAGACCCACAGTAACCAAAGCTGGCGGTGGGCACCAGTTGGGTTCAGCCATGTTCCAGAGAGGGGAGTTTTTTTTATAACTAAGTACTACTATTCAAACTCAAAGAAAGGCCACCAAAATCCAAATTCATCCAGGACATCATTTTCCCTTAGGTCCAGCCGTGTTACGGAGTATAACTGGAAAAATTTCTTGTTTAAAGTACTTGAGAACTCAGTACAGCACTGCGAGAACTCACAGTTGCCTTCTGGAGCAAATAAGTACAAACATACATGTACACTATCTTTAGAACACATTTTGAATTTTTCCCAGCCTGGCAACTATTTGCTTCTGCACAACACAGACACCTTTCAAAAGCTTGATCGATGATAATGTGAGAGTAAATTACTTTAAAATGGAAAAGTATTTGAAATGACATACTGCCATTGCAAATACTTCAGCTAAAGCCATGGACAGTACTGAGTTCAGTAGCAAGAAACGACGGAAGAAGAGAAAGCATGAGGAGAGGTATATAGAATTCGGATTTCGAGAGCTCAGTGATGGACGGCTGCAATGTGTTATGTGCTTACAATTTTTATCCAACAAGCAATGAAACATGCAAAACTAAAGCCACATATTACAACAAAACTCTGAATATAAAAAGAAATCAATGGACTTCTTTGATCGAAATAAAGAACAATACAGGTATAAAAATATGAATAATAAATATAACATTTCCAGAAAAGGCCCTAAAAGTGTCTTCCTCAACAGCGTTTCAGATAGCTAAAAGGGAAAAGCAAGAAAGTCCGTACTGAGAGAGGAGCTGATTCTTCCAGCTGTTGTAGAAATGTGCATAGTGACAGTGAGTGAAGATGCAGCACAAAGTTGAAGGTCATCCCACTTTCTAATGGCACAGTTAGTGGAAGAATTGAGGAACTTTCTATCTATTGCCATTTTAGATCTCTTGAAAGGCTTTTGTGAGTATGAGCAGTTTGCAGTTCAGGTCGATGAGGCAACTGATGTTGTAGTGCAGTGCAATCTTTAGTTTACAATCACTATGGCTGGGGAAAATTTTAGAAGATTCTTTTTGTTAGGCGCTACCACAACAAACAACGGGTAAGGAAATATTGCAATTACTGGATAATTTAATGGAAACTGAATTGTTTAGAACAAAGAAAATTACAGCACAGGAACAGGCCCTTCGGCCCTCCAAGCCTGCGCCGATCCAGATCCTCTATCTAAACATGTCGCCTATTTTCTAAGGGTCTGTATCTCTTTTCTTCCTGCCCATTCATGTATCTGTCTAGATACATCTTAAAAGACGCCATCGTGCCCGCGTCTACCACCTCCGCTGGCAACGCGTTCCAGGCACCCACCACCCTCTGTGTAAAGAACTTTCCACGCATATCACGTTTGAGTGGGAGAACTGTGTTGCTGTTTGCAGATGGTGTTGCTGCTTTGACAGGCGATGGAATGGTATTGTTGCAAACATAAGAGCTGTAAACCCACAGGTAATTGTGACACATTATACATCGCTTCACTAAACTCTTGAAAAATCATGGAACCTGAATTACATGCTGTGGTAAATGCAATTGTGACAGTTGTGAATTTTGTGATGGCCAAAACTGTTTTGCAAAGCTGTTTCCGGAACACCTTACCAGTTTTGGCCATCTGTTACTGCAGGGTACCCAGAATTGATAAAAGACACACGAAAAGTATTGTTGCCTTTCCCAAGAACATACATTTGCAAAACTTCATTTTCTGCTATGGTAGCAATGAAAACAAAGTACAGATCCTGTATGGAAGTGGAGAATGATTTACAAGTGTCATTGTCAAACAGCACACCAAGGATAGGCAGACTCTGCAGTGAGGAGCAGGCGCCGACATCTCACTGATATATGTAAGTAAATGCCTGTTTTCTTAAAAGCATTATTAAAGCACTCTATACATGCAGTACTTCCATGAATGTTACAAAGTGCTATAATTTAGATGGCGTCTGTGATTACAAATCAATTTGAAAAGCAAAAAATTTTGAGAGTCACTGCAAAATTTTAAAATTTAGATACCACTAAACATGAAGCTGCTCTTACAGCAAATGCTAGTTCAAGTACTGTTATGATTTTTTTTTTAATTGAGCCAACACAGAGTAGGCTGTATAGACAATGGGTATGAAAAACTGACGTTCTTGGACGTGGTCTTTTCTAACAGTGTATGAATGCACTGCAATAGTGTGATGACGCATCTGTGATAAACATTTGTTTTGAATTTGTAGTTCTTATGTGCAACTGTTAAAATATAGGCTGCTAAAATTTTTGCCTCATTACGCTTTGCAACCTACATTTTCCATCTGGGCTACTTTGCTATGCTTCCACCCTGACTGGAATCCAGACTCTCAATAGAAACAGCTGTGCTGAACAGGAATGCTGTGAGGGTTGCAGAATGTTTGGATTAATTCTTCTTATTCCTTATCAGACAGTGGCAGTTTTAATCAAAAGCAAAATATTGCAGATGCTGTATCTGGCAGTTGTAATGCTCTGACTGAGGTTGGGATGAACTTAAATCTGGCAGCAATGCGTTTCACTGCAGTGAGACGGGGCCCGGAGCTGCATTTCACTGCAGAGAGACGGGGCCCGGAGCTGCGTTTCACTGCAGCGAGACGGGGCCCGGAGCTGCGTTTCACTGCAGCGAGACGGGGCCCGGATCTGCGTTTCACTGCAGCGAGACGGGGCCCGGAGCTGCGTTTCACTGCAGCGAGACGGGGCCCGGAGCTGCGTTTAACTGCAGAGAGACGGGGCCCGGAGCTGCATTTAACTGCAGAGAGACGGGGCCCGGAGCTGCGTTTAACTGCAGTGAGACGGGGCCCGGAGCTGCGATTAACTGCAGAGAGACGGGGCCCGGAGCTGCGTTTAACTGCAGAGAGACGGGGCCCGGAGCTGCGATTAACTGCAGTGAGACGGGGCCCGGAGCTGCGTTTAACTGCAGAGAGACGGGGCCCGGTGCTGCGTTTAACTGCAGAGAGACGGGGCCCGGAGCTGCGTTTAACTGCAGTGAGACGGGGCCCGGAGCTGCGTTTAACTGCAGAGAGACGGGGCCCGGAGCTGCGTTTCACTGCAGAGAGACGGGGCCCGGAGCTGCGTTTCACTGCAGAGAGACGGGGCCCGGAGCTGCGTTTCACTGCAGAGAGACGGGGCCCGGAGCTGCGTTTAACTGCAGTGAGACGGGGCCCGGAGCTGCGTTTAACTGCAGAGAGACGGGGCCCGGAGCTGCGTTTAACTGCAGAGAGACGGGGCCCGGAGCTGCGTTTAACTGCAGAGAGACGGGGCCCGGAGCTGCGTTTAACTGCAGAGAGACGGGGCCCGGAGCTGCGTTTCACTGCAGAGAGACGGGGCCCGGAGCTGCGTTTAACTGCAGTGAGACGGGGCCCGGAGCTGCGTTTAACTGCAGAGAGACGGGGCCCGGAGCTGCGTTTAACTGCAGTGAGACGGGGCCCGGAGCTGCGTTTAACTGCAGAGAGACGGGGCCCGGAGCTGCGTTTAACTGCAGTGAGACGGGGCCCGGAGCTGCGTTTAACTGCAGTGAGACGGGGCCCGGAGCTGCGTTTAACTGCAGAGAGACGGGGCCCGGAGCTGCGTTTAACTGCAGAGAGACGGGGCCCGGAGCTGCGTTTAACTGCAGAGAGACGGGGCCCGGAGCTGCGTTTAACTGCAGAGATGCCATTGTTGGGATTCGTGCAGTGAATATTTAGCAATGTTATTACAAAGATGATAGCATGTGGAGCAAGGTTACTACAATGATTGTGCTATTGGAAGTACTGTTATTCCTCTGTCACACTCCTTTATATCTCCCACTCTTTTCTCTGTCTCTCCCACTCTATTCTCTCTCTCACTCTCTTCCGCTCTGTTCTGTTTTTATCTCACTCTGATCAATATTACTCTTTCTTTTCGTCTTAGTGCATTCCTACAGCATTTCCTACAACAGTGGCTACACTTCTAAAGTATTTCATTGGCTGTAAAATACTTTGGGACATTCTGTGGTCATGAATGGTGCTATAGAAATGCAAGTCTTGCTTTTTACTGTGCGGCCTGTACAATGGAAAAGCTGTGGTTATGAAATCAAACTGCCATGCAGAAGACTTTACATCACTGAGAGTTAGCAACACTGTCTAATAAGCAGAATGGAAATCAGAGCACTGCCTTGGGGCTTTGTAACTGTGTGTGTGTTTGTGTGTGTGTTGGCATTGTCCTTTTCCTTGGTTTGTTTAAAATGTTTATTTTTGTAAATGTTTTGCTGATTGAACTATAACAATGCTGCATGTGGATTTAAATTCTTGCTTAAATCTCTAGTCATGTGCTGCCTCACTAGCTTTGAAGTTGTATTATACAACAAGGATCAGATATCAGCATGGTCTGGGTCCTTTGTTCTGTGAAACAATCTTGAGACAAAGGGAAGTACAATTACATTGAGCATCAGTATACTAGCAAAACAGGTGAGTAACATGGAGAAGCATCCGCCATCCCCAGACATCACAATCCAATCTCTGGCACTGAGGCGGGTAGGAAGTCAGAATACAAGCAAACATGCTGATAGCGGTTATGGATTGAGGCTTGGATATTTAGGTAGTTAGGTACAGGCAGAGGGGTAGGAGAGGGCGGGGGGATGGGTGGTGAGACAGGTGCAGGATTTCAGAAATGTGCACTTTCACAACTAAAGTAAGTTGGAAAATAAATATCGATTGAGGAAGTTAGTCCTACATGAAGTTAAATATTATTGTGCCTCATCCAGCATACTCAATCACATTTTCTCATTTTAGAACTCCTCCCAGTAATCATACCATTTTTGTGACAAGAGGATATCAATAATTAGTTTATTCTGTGCCATAATGCAGCTTTTACGTGTCTACATATGTAGAATATCAGCACCATAGACTTTACAATCTGTAATACACATTCATCCATTGCTAGGTGGTGAGAGGGTGTTGCCCAAAGTCATATACAGCACAACCCCTCTGCACTTCAATGTTCCCAGCTCAGAACCTTTACAGTATCAAAACTGCCATGTAAAAATATATATCCAAAGATAGGTATACATGATTGGGAGAGAGAGCTCCCAATTGTAACCAATAAGGTACAATTCAAAGTGATGCCAACATTATTGTTGGAGGAGATGAGCCAATCTAGTACAGGCAGCTGGTACTGTTGCTATGGTGAAATCAAGGGCTGCAGAATTCCACTGGGGTTTTACCAGTCTCTCTCCCACTGTAATTTCAACAGATCAGCAGAACCTCCAAGGGAATGGGCAACCTTGTCACATCTGGTCTCTGCCATTTCTGCATGTGGTAAGGGGCAAGACTTCAGTCCATCATATACAAGGTGAATGGCCAGCAGTTCCTGGTCCTGCTGTGTCAGTGCTGGCTAGTGCAACAAATTAAATGGGGGCATATAGTGGCCTGGCAGTGATGCACGTGGGCCTCACTAGTGGAGTCCAGGCCTGAAATGCAGCCTGGATTGCAACAATGGTCTAATCAGAGCAGTGTTGGGGGTTCGGGGGTTCCTTGGGCAACCTATCCTTCCTGACAAGGTGGTGGGACAGTGGAATTTCTGCTGGCATGGAGTAGCCTAGTCCTAAAGTACCCCACAAGTAAATTATCCTGTTGGCCTCGGACATGGGATGCCATCCCACTGACCCCACAGTCTCTGGCAGTGATCAGTATGGGAGGGCACCAATGGACACAGTCCCACCATAGACACTGGAATCATTGCCCAGGGAATTTCAGGGCCGTGATAGTATTGTGATGCTTTGACTTGGATGCAGCTAACTGGAGGGAGTGGGGCATCGGGGGAAGAGATGAAGGAATTATGTGCTGCCATCCTGGTTTTGTCTTTAGCATCAGCTATACCCCCATTTCCTGTCTGATATAAAACCTAGAATTGTCCCAGATGTATTCTCTCCCACAGTGGTTGGTTGCAGCTTTGTGTTCGGACACATTTCAGAACAAAATGTGTCACTGTTGATTGTTGGCAAATAGCGTTTGCTTTGGAATAAAGGTGGTGTCGCTTTGAAAACGCTTCTACGCCTTGGAGTCAACTAGACAATATCACAACATCAAGACGCATGAACATGCCTTACTATGGAGGTCTGATAGGACAACTCCCATCACTGTATGACGGTTAAGGATTACCAACCACGCTGCACTACGGCTGGCAGTACATCCTTGAAAAATGCAAATGCAATGGACCTGACAAAGCCCTGGCAATACTCAAGTTTGTCGTTCATACTCCTACCTGATGTATTAGGCTGTTTGACTTTCTGTGTCCATAATATTGGCTTGTTATAAACATTTATTTCTATTTAGCCACCCTGCCTTGGAGAAAAATTACTTACAGGGTTAGAATCAAATTTGAGGTGATGCTAAAGTATTTCACAATTTAACACCTTCCTTTGATTGCAGTCTTCTTTTCTTACCCAATGGATTACCCCTACAATTAATTGACAAAGACAGATGTCAGGTCTGTGTCTGTAAACAGTATTTAGAAATATAAAGTTCTTCGATACCCAGATGGTTCATGTCAACATCTCTGTTCCTTTTATGGATGTGCTCCACCGGAGAGTGTCAGGCATAACGTCATCGTCTGTCCTGCACAGAATGTGCTTGAAAATAATTTTATGGAAGGTATTGCGAAATTCTTCAATCTTGTAGGCGTAGATGATGGGATTCCCAACAGAGTTTGCATGAGACAGAATGATAGCAGCATTCATGATGTGAGAATCCATAGTTTTGAAATACTGTGGGTGAAAATGATTAATGCAGTTGAGGATATGAAGTGGAAGCCAGCAAAAGGCAAAGAACCCAACAATGATGGACAATGATTTTGCAACTCTTACTTGATTCTGTAAATACTTCCTGGAGGTGTCAGAATTTACGGAGTTCAGCTCGATCTTTTGCAGCTGCTTTCTAGCGACAGTGAAGATTTTTATATAAATGCCCAGCATGATGAGCAGTGGAATCAGGACGCAGCCCAGGAAGTTGAAGTAAACCATGTATTCCATATTGACCACGTTCAGAAAGAGGCATTTCACCGAGCAGTTCCAGAGGCCAGAATCGTTCCCTGGATGAGGTACCCAGCCTGTGATGTTATGGTACTCTGCCTCCACCTCATTCCTCCGATTCCAGCCAAAAAACGGAGTCAGACCGATCACAAAGGACAGGATCCAGAAGACTGCTATAATCAGCCTGGCGCGTCTCCCTGTAATCAACCCCTTGTATCTGTGTAAGCAAGAAAAAATACAAAGTCAGGAAATAGATAATAACAGCCATTGTCTGCAAGCAGTTCCTGCTGTTTGCCATTGGGAAATGCAATGTGTTTCCTCAAGATTACTTTCTTTTTATTTAAGTTTGCCATAAATAGAAATGAGTGGGAAGGAGCAGAGGTAGGGGGAGTCAGACCTCCCAAGGAGTACAAACTGGTAATAAATGTTTCAATTCTTGTAAAATTCCAAACACTTGAAATGCAGGAATTCTCAGGACCAGAACTAACTAATTTGCCCATTCCACCAGTTCAAAAGCAGAACTAAATTCACTACATATCACCTCAATTGATTTTCATGCCAAATACCTGACCAACTAAGTGTTGAGTTGTCCAGGTTCACTAGACGGTGAATTGGGATGGAGAAATTGTCAGCATCTGGAAACCGATGAAACTCAGGAGGGACAATAAACACTAGAACTACAAACTAATTTATTGAAACTCTCCTTCTGTATCTGATCAGGCCACACCTTGTTTGTATATGCTTCTCCCTCTCCTCTAGTTCTGTCTCTATCCTGTCATGCAGGCCTCCACCTGCCATGAATGAGGCATATTAATTTTGTCATATGAATATTGATTTTAAACGTTGCTGGAGTGAAGAAAGGACTTGTTAAAAAATCATCAGACACTTGCCTGGAAGGACATTTGCATACTAACAGACAGTGCTTGTGGAGACAAAGGGCTATTCCCTGGTCCACTTAACCCACAATGGATTTTGATCATCAGACATTGAAGGTGTAAGGAAGAGCATTCCAGAGACTGCTAAGATGATACAATCCACAAATGCTAGGACTGGTTAAACCAGCTGGTCCCATGACTAACTAGCTGGTCCAGGGCTTTGAGTTTGAACAGAGAAAGACTGGTTGCTCCTGGAGTGAGAAGACCGCTCCTGTCTGCTCCCATCTCTTTCTCACAAGTCTCTGGACCCACTGAGGACGCATGAACATCAAGAGAGAAAAGTCTCCTATATCGAACAAGGTTTAAGAAGAATACTGGTCCCCAACGAAAAGCAAGACCTACCTACAATCAAGGACTTTACTGCAAGCTCGAAGAACAGTAAAAAAAAAACATCTTCAGATATTGCCTCAAACCTTTCCACTTTATTTCTTCTCTTTTCTGCCTCTATCTGCATGTGTGTATCGCGTATGCATGCTAGCATGGGCGTGTCACGTATCCGTAGGCGTTAACCAAATTAGAGTTTAAGTTTAATCAAGTTCAACCTTTTTTCTTTAAACCTAAGAAAACCAGTTTGGTTAGTTTCTTTGCCTTATAATTGGAAGTTAGTGAATAAGGATTTAGTAAGGGGGAGCAAAAAAATGGTGTGTTTAAAATTAAACCCTGTTGTGGTAAGACCAGGTGAAGGCTGAGAGGGAGCCCTAGACCCCTTTCTCACCTGGTCAAAACAATCTCAACTTCCAAATCATTGATCTACAAAGTAGTAAAGGTCTCGGTGCTGATCCTTGGGGTTCCTCAATAGTCACTTCTTGCCTCTCCTTTACGGCCTCCTCCTTTTGCTCCCTTGCTGTGCCAGTTCCCAATCTTCAATAACTGCACACCTGATTTTGTTTTTACCTTACATACCTGCCTTCTATGCAGCATGGTATCAAAGCCTGGCTAAAGGCTAGGACTTGTCTCTTCCGCAAGCTCAGATGCCTCCTGAAAGAATCCTAACAGGTTTGCCCATTGTGATCCTCCACAATGCTGAGTTGACCTGGTGATTCCATTCATTATTTCACCTCTCTACAGAATAGCCTCTAAAATTTTCCCCACTACAGGTCTCAGGCACACCAGTCAGGACAGTCCTTTGCCTACTGTTTTAAAAAGATAGATGTTACTGTCCTTTCTTTTTAGTCCTTTGGTTCAGCTCCTGATTCTAATAATTCTCTAAAGATGCCACAGATATGTGGCCAATCAGCTGTTTCTTTAAGCACTGCCACGTGCATACCATGTGGTCCAGGCACTGTATCCACTTTTACTGCATTCATTTCCATCCTTTCTTTACAGTGATTACCATTCTCCTTAAAAGTTCCTAGAAACTCTAAGCTCACCTTGGGGAGAGGCAAAAACTTGTTCAGTGAACATCAGTACAAAGAAGTTTTTGGGTATTCCAACTTTTCTAGATAGTCATTTACTCACTAAGTAAATGCAAGTCTTCCCTTATTTCCTTTCTATTAATGGAACTTGATCTTTAGCAAATAGAGGGCATGATTCAAGCACAGAGTCTCAAGATAATTACAGATAATGGAGGCCAGTCACCTCATCCGAGAGTCCCCCCATTGCATCATTGTTGTTAGAGTCATAGAGATATACAGCACAGAAACAGGCCTGTCGGCCCATCGTGTCCGTGCCAGCCATCAAGCGCCTATCTATTCTAATCCCATTTTCCAGCCCTTGGCCCGTAGCCTTGTATGCTATGGCGTTTCAAGTGCTCATCTAAATACTTCTTAAATGTTGTGAGGGTTCCTGCCTCGACCACCCCATCAGGCAGTGTGTTCCAGATTCCAACTATCCTCTGGATGAAATTTTCTTCCCTCAAATTCCCTCTAAACCTCCTGCCCCTGACCTTAAATCTATGCCCACTGGTTATTGACACCTCCGCTAAGGGAAAAAGTTTCTTCCTATCTACCCTATCTATGCCCCTCATAATTTTGTATAACTCAATCAGGTCCCCCCTCAGCCTTCTCTGCTCTAAGGAGAACAACCCTAGTCTATCCAGTCTCTCTTCAGAGCTGAAATGCTCCAGCCCAGGCAACATCCTGGTGAATCTCCTCTGTACCCTCTCCAGTGCAATCACATCCTTCCTATAGTGTGGCAACCAGAACTGTACACAGTACTCCAGCTGTGGCCTAACTAGCATTTTATACAGCTCCATCATAACCTCCCTGCTCTTATATTCTATGCCTCGGCAGTGGCGTAGTGGTACTGTCACTGGACCAGAGACCCAGGGTATTGGCCCGGGGACACGTGTTTTTTTAAAATTCATTCATGGGATGTGGGCATCGCTGGCCAGGCCAGCGACCAATTCCTGTCAGCTGTCCGAACCCCACCCCAGCGGAAGGCGGAACCCCAATTCAATCAACAAATCTGGCACTAAAACCCAGTCCAATGGTGGCCACGAAATCACTGCTGACCGTTGCAAGAACCCATGTGGTTCACCAATATGAAGGCAGGACTTAGTCTCCACAAGGACTGTGCAGTTGTCATCTACTGTCCCCACCCGGTCCGGCCAACATGCGACTCCAGACCCACAGCAATGTGGCTGACTCTTGTGCACTCTGAAATGGCCTAACAAGCTACTCAGTTGTATCAAACTGCTACAAAGTCAATAAAGGATGAAAGTGGACAAACCACCCGGCATTGTTGCTCAAATGGTTCCAGAGTTTTCACCTCCACTACTCTGTGTGGAAGTCCATTCCACTCTTTGTAAGAAGAAAAATTCACCAATATCAGTTTAAGTTGTTTATCTTCTACCAGTTTGCACATATGTCTTTTTCCGACTTGTCTTCTTGCTAATACTTGTAGGCCTTGACTGTCTCCATTGTTTCTTGACACCAGAACTGGAAACATTATTTAAGGTATCTCCTTTTGTGGCTCAGGGTCATACTTTGTTTTATAATCCTCCTGAGAAGCGCTTTGGGACATTTTATTATGATTCTTCTTCTTTGGCCTCCTTATCTCAAGAGACAATGGGTAAGCGCCTGGAGGTGGTCAGTGGTGTGTGGAGTATGTTGTGGAACCAACCAGTGAACAGTCTATTTCAGATCTGGTAATGTGTAATGGGACATGATTAATTAATGATCTCTTACTGAAGGATCCTGTCGGCAATGAGTGATCATAACATACAGTGGTGTATTATGTTAAAGGCGCAATATAAATATAAGTTGTTGCTGCTGTTGTTGCAGTCTGACCAGCGCTTTGTACAAGAATAATGGGGGTTTATAAGAAAGGTAGTGCAATAATCAGGGGCGATTTTAATCTTCATATCGATTGAACAAGTCCAATTGGCAAAGGTAGCCTTGAGATGAGTTCATACAGTGGATTAAGAACAGTTTTTTTAGACAATACGTTGTGGAACCAACCAGTGAACAGTCTATTTCAGATCTGGTAATGTGTAATGGGACATGATTAATTAATGATCTCTTACTGAAGGATCCTGTCGGCAATGAAAGATTATAACATGATAGCATTTCGCATTCAGTTTGAGGGTGAGAAACTTGGGTCTGAAACTAGTGTCTCAAACTTAAATAAAGGCAATTACAAAGGTCTGAAGACAGAGTTGGCTAAAGTGGACTGGGAAAATAGATTAAAAGGTAAGACAGTAGCAAAGCTATCATTTAAGGAGATATTATAATTCTCAACAAAGATATATACCATTGAGGAAGAAAGACTCTAGGAGAAGGCTAACTGAGGAAGTTAAGGATGGTATCAAATTGAAACAAAAGGTGTACAATGCTTTTTTTATTCGTTTCTGGGATGTGGGCGTAGCTGGCTAGGCCAGCATTTATTGCCCATCCTTAATGCCCTTGAGAAGGTGGTGGTGAGCTGCCTTCTTGTACTACTGCAGTCCTTGGGGTGTGGGTACACCAACAGTGCTGTTAGGAAGGGAATTCCAGGATTTTGATCCAGTGACAGTGAAGTAACGACGAGCGAGTTCCAAGTCAGGATGGTGTGTGACTTGGAGGGGAACTTGCAGGTGGTGGTGTTCCATGCATTTGCTGCCCTTGTCCTTCTAGGTGGTAGAGGTCGCAGGTTTGGAAGGTGCTGTCTAAGGAGCCTTGGTGAGTTGCTGCAGTGCATCTTGTAGATGGTACACACTGCTACCACTGTAGGTCAGTGGTAGAGGGAGTGAATGTTGAAGGTGGTGGATGGGTTGTCAGTCAAGTGGGCTGCTTGGTCCTGGATGGTGTCTAGTTACTTGAGTGTTGTTGGAGCTGCACCCATCCAGGCAAGTGGAGAGTATTCCATCGCACTTCTGACTTGTGCCTTGTAGACGAACAGGCATTTGGGAGACAGGAAGTGAGTTACTCACTGCAGAATTCCCAGCCTCTGACCTGCTCTTGTAGCCACAGCATTTATGTGGCTGCTCTAGTTCAGTTTCTGGTCAATGGTGACCCCCAGGATGATAATTTTGGGGGATTCAGCGATGGTAATGCCATTGAACATCAAGGGGAGATGGTTAGATTCTCTTATGATGGAGGGAAGGTTATTGTTGAAGCAGCTGAAGATGGTTAGCCCTAGGACACTGCCCTGAGGAATTCCTGCAGTGATGTCCTGGGACTGAGATGATTGACCTCCAACAACCACAACCATCTTTCTTTGTGCTAGGTATGACTCTAACCAGCGGAGAGTTTTCCCCCTGATTCCCATTGACTTCAATGACAGTTTTGCTAGGGTTCCTTGATGCCATACCCGGTCAAATGCTGCCTTGACGTCAAGGGCAGTCACTCTCACCTCACCTCTGGAGTTCAACTTTTTTGTCCATGTTTGGACCGAGGCTGTAATGAGGTCAAGAGCTGAGTGGCCATGGCGGAACCCAAACTGAGCATCAGTGAGCAGCTTATTGCTGAGCAAGTGCTGCTTGATAGCACTGTCGATGGCCCCTTCCATCACTTTGCTGATGATCAGGAGCAGACTGATAGGGCGGTAATTGGCCAGGTTGGATATGTCCTGCTTTTTGTGTACAGGACATACCTGGGCAATTTTCCACATTGCCGGGTAAATGCCAGTGTTGTAGCTGTACTGGAACAGCTTGGCTAGGTGTGCAGCTAGTTCTGGAGCACAGGTCTTCAGTACTGTTGCCGGAATCTTGTCAGGGCCCATAGCCTTTGCAGTATCCAGTGCCTTCAGTCATTTCTTGATATCACGTGGAGTGAATCGGATTGGCTGAAGACTAGCATCTGTGATGCTGGGGTCCTCAGGAGGAGGCTGAGATCAATCATCCACTTGGCACTTCTGGCTAAAGATTCATGGTAGATTAGAAGATTGGCCTGTTTCTGTGCTGTATATTCAAAAAAGATTCACCATAAACATCCTTGCCTTTGTACTGTCTCTATTTATAAAGCCCAGGGATCCATATGCCTTATTAATCATTTGCACAACCTGTCCTGCACCTTCAACGATTTGTGCACATATAGCCCCAGGTGTCTCTATTCCTGCACCCTTTTAGAATTGTATTCTTTTTTTATATTGCCTCTTGTCATTCTTCCTCCCAAAATGTATCATTTCACACTTCTCAGCATTAAATTTCATCTGCCACATGTTCACCCATTCCACCAGCCTGTCTCTGTCCTCTTGAAATCTATCTCTATCCTCCTCACAGTTCACAATACTTCCAAGTTTTGTGTCATCCGCAAATTTTGAAATTGTGCCCTGCGCACCCAAGCCAATGTCATTAATATAGGTCAAGAAAAGCAGTGATCCTAATACCGACCCCTGGGGAACCCCACTAGAAACCTTCCTCCAATCTGAAAAGCACCCGTTCACCGCTACTTTCTATTTCATGTCGCTCAGCCAACTTTGTATCCATGCTGCCATTGTCCCTTTTATTCCATGGGCTTTAACTTTGCTCACAAGCCTGTTATGTAACACTTTATCAAATGCCTTTTGGAAGTCCATGTACACCACATCAATTGCATTACCCTCTTTAACTGACTCTGTTACTTTGAAAAATTCAATCAAATTATTTAACCATGATTTGCCCATAACAAATCTGTGCTGGTTTTCCTTATTTAATCCACATTTGTCCAAGCAACTGTTCATGATGTCCCGGATTATTGTTTCTAAAAGCTTTCCCACCACCAAGGTTAAACTGAGTGGCCTGCAGTTGCTGGGTTTATCCTTACACCCTTTTTGAATAAGGATGTAACATTTGCAATTTTGGGAACCTTTGCAAGGAGTCAGAGGAGGGGGGATCAAAGACAAGAACAAAAGACAGTAAGGGGAATAAGAAAAGCGATAGGCAGAGAAATAAAGGGCCAGAATCAAAAAGGGCCACAGTGAAAAATAGTGGTTAGGGGACAAGTAATGTTAAAAAGACAAGCCTTAAGGCTTTGTGCCATAATGCGTGGAGCATTCGCAATAAAGTGGATGAATTAATCGCGCAAATAGATGTAAACGGGTATGATATAGTTGGGATTGCGGAGACATGGCTGCAAGGTGACCAGGGATGGGAAATGAACATCCAGGGGTATTCAGTATTTAGGAAGGACAGAAAAAAAGTAAAAGGCGGTGGAGTTGCATTGCTGGCTAAAGAGGAAATTAACGCAATAGTGAGGAAGGATATTAGCTCAGACGATGTGGAATCTGTATGGGTCGAGCTGAGAAACACTAAGGGGAAAAAAACATTAGTGGGGGTTATATATAGACCCCCAAACTGTAGTGGTGATGTTGGGAATGGCATTAAACAGGAAATTAGGGACGCATGCAATAAAGGAACATCTGTAATTATGGGCAACTTTAATCTGCATATAGATTGGGCAAATCAAATTAGTCACAATACCGCAGAGGAGGAGTTCTTGGAGTGTATACGGGATGGTTTTCTGGACCAATACATTGAGGAACCAACTAGAGGACAGGCCACCCTAGACTGGGTATTGTGTAATGAGAGAGGAATAATTGACAATCTAGTTGTGCGAGACCTCTTGGGGATGAGCGACCATAATATGATAGAATTCTTCATCAAGATGGAGAATGACGGAGTTGATTCTGAGACTAGGGTCCTGAATCTTAGTAAAGGAAACTAAATGGTATGAGGCGCGAGTTGGCTATGATGGATTGGGAAACGTTACTTAAAGAGATGACGGTGGAAAGGCAATGGCAAACATTCAAAGAGTGCATGGATGAACTGCAACAATTGTTTATTCCTGTCTGGCGCAAAAGTAAAACGGGAAAGGTAGCCAAACCATGGCTTACAAGGAAAATTAGAGATAGCATTAGATCCAAGGAAGAGACATATAAATTTGCCAGAAAAAAACAACAGACCTAAGGATTGGGAGCAGTTTAGAATTCAGCAAAGGAGGACCAAGGGATTGATTAAGAAGGGGGAAATAGAGTACGAGAGCAAGCTTGCGGAGAACATAAAAACTGACTGTAAAAGTTTCTGTAGGTATGTGAAGAGAAAAAGATTAGTGAAGACAAATGTAGGTCACCTACAGTCAGAAACAGGGGAATTTATTATGGGGAACAAAGAAATGGCTGACCAACTAAATACATACTTTTGTTCTGTCTTCACAAAGGAGGACACAAATCTCATACCAGAAATGTTGGGGAACACAGGGTTTAGTGAGAGAGAGGAACTGAAGGAAATCAGCATGAGTAGAGAAATGGTGTTGGGGAAATTGATGAGATTGAAGGCCGATAAATCCCCAGGGCCTGATGGTCTGCATCCCAGAGTACTTAAGGAAGTGGCCCTAGAAATAGTGGATGCATTGGTGGTCATCTTCCAAGATTCTATAGACTCTGGAACAGTTCCTACAGATTGGAGGGTAGCTAATGTAACCCCACTATTTAAAAAGGGAGGTAGAGAGAAATCAGGGAATTATAGACCAGTCAGCCTGACGTCGGTAGTGGGGAAAATTCTAGAGTCTATTATCAAGGATCTTATAGCAGAGCACTTGGAGAAAAGTGGTAGGATTGGACAGAGACAGCATGGATTTACGAAAGGGAAATCATCCTTGACAAATCTACTAGAATTCTTCGATGCTGTAACTAGTAAGAGTTGATGAGGGGGAGCCAGTGGATGTGGTTTATTTGGACTTTCAGAAGGCTTTCAACAAAGTCCCACATAGAGATTAGCATGTAAAATTAAAGCACATGAGATTGGGGGTAGTGTATTGCAATGGATAAAAATTGGTTGGCAGACAGGAAACAATGAGTAGGGATAAATGGGTCTTTTTCCGAATGGCAGGCAGTGACTAGTGGGGTACCACAGGGATCGGTGCTCAGACCGCAGCTATTCACAATATATATTAATGATTTAGATGAGGAAACTAAATGTAATATCTCCAAATTTGCAGATGACACAAACTGGGTGGGAGGATGAGTTGTGAAGAGGATGTAGAGAGGCTTCAGGGTGATATGGACAGGTTGAGTGACTGGGCAAATGCATGGCAGTTGCAGTATAATGTGGATAAATGTGAGGTTATCCACTTTGGTAGCAAAAACAGGAAGGCAGATTATTATCTGAACTGCTATAAACTGAGAGAGGGGAATATGCAGCGAGACCTGGGTGTTCTCGTACACCAGTCGCTGGAGGTAAGCATGCAGGTGCAACAGATGGTAAAAAAAGGGCTTCATAGCAAGAGGATTCGAGTACAGGATCAGGGATGTCTTGCTGCAATTATACAGGGCCTTGGTGAGGCCACACCTGGAATATTGTGTGCAGTTTTGGTCTCCTTATCTGAGGGAGTGCCAGGTGATTCCTGGTATGGCAGGGCTGACATATGAGGAGAGATTGAGTCAGTTAGGATTATATTCGCTGGAATTCAGAAGAGTGAGGGGGATCTCAGAGAAACCTATAAAATTCTAACAGGACTTGACAGGGTAGATGTAGGAAAGATGTTTCCAATGGTGGGGGAGTCCAGAACCAGGGATCATAGTCTGAGGATACTGCGGTAAACTATTCAGGACTGAGATGAGGAGAAATTTCTTCACCCAGAGAGTGGTGAGCCTGTGGAACTCGCTACCACAGAAAGCAGTTGAGGCCAAAACATTCTATGTTTTCAAGAAGGAGTTAGATATAGCTCTTGGGTTTAAAGGGATCAAAGGATATGGGGCGAAAGCAGGAACAGGTTACTGAGTTGGATGATCAGCCATGATCATAATGAATGGCGGAGCAGGCTCGAAGGGCTGAATGGCCTACTGCTCCTGTTTTCTATATTTCTATGTTTCCTGTCTTCTGGCACCACCCCTGTATCTAAGGAGGATTGGAAAATTATGGCCCGTGCCTCCGCAATTTCCACCCTTACTTCTCTCGGTATCCTTGGATGCATCTGATCCAATCCTGATTGTTAAATTCCAGAAAGCTTGTTGCGGAAGGATAATGCTGGAGCCTATCTTTACTCAGTTTCACATTTATTGTACAGAGTTAAAGGATTACAAACATGTAATTCCTCACTCAAACCCTCCACAAGTCTCAGTAAGAATCTCCTTATAAGCGCTCAAGAAAGACCCCAGCTAACACCCTCAATCTGCATATAATTAAACAATTGATATGCAATTAACAAATTCCCTTCTTTCTTTTATTATAAATCTTAGATTAATATGCTCAAATAACATTGAAAAATAAATTCCATATTAGGTACAAAGTATTACATTATGAGACGCCTCTCTAGCACCCCTAACAATTTCTTTGCACTAGCATCTCTTTTTATGAAACAATCGGATAGCTGATGACTTCCAACTACCCATTTAAGTTTGGAGATTTCCTTTCTCTCCAGCATTTGTTTCAATCCAGCAAGGTCAATATGTAGTCTTTTCTCACTCACACTTTTTGTAGAGTATACATTGTCCCACAAAGAACAATTATCCACATAACGTTCGATGGGTATCCTATCTTCAGGATATCCCTTGATCAGAATTTCACCTAAAATATTTGACAAATAGAACCCCATATCCCCTGCCTCCACAAGACACAGTGTTTCTGCAACTGACGTGCTTTTAACAACCCTTTTTATTTTCTTAGCCTCCCAAGCTAAAGGACACCATTTCTCATTTTTATCCATCAGAAATACTGTGAAACCAGCTGCACTTGAATACCCATCAGGAAGATTAGCGTGTGAAACATCACTAAAAATGATGAGCGTCATGTTCTTTGAATACGTTTCTTTCTTTTCTTTTCTTTTGGGCCTCCTTATCTCGAGAGACAATGGATACGCGCCTGGAGGTGGTCAGTGGTTTGTGAAGCAGCGCCTGGAGTGGCTATAAAGGCCAATTCTGGAGTGACAGGCTCTTCCACAGGTGCTGCAGAGAAATTTGTTTGTTGGGGCTGTTGCACAGTTGGCTCTCCCCTTGCGCCTCTGTCTTTTTTCCTGCCAACTACTAAGTCTCTTCGACTCGCCACAATTTAGCCCTGTCTTTATGGCTGCCCGCCAGCTCTGGCGAATGCTGGCAACTGACTCCCACGACTTGTGATCAATGTCACACGATTTCATGTCGCGTTTGCAGACGTCTTTATAACGGAGACATGGACGGCCGGTGGGTCTGATACCAGTGGCGAGCTCGCTGTACAATGTGTCTTTGGGGATCCTGCCATCTTCCATGCGGCTCACATGGCCAAGCCATCTCAAGCGCCGCTGACTCAGTAGTGTGTATAAGCTGGGGGTGTTGGCCGCTTCAAGGACTTCTGTGTTGGAGATATAGTCCTGCCACCTGATGCCAAGTATTCACACCTAATCTGTACTAATGCTTTGTCTTTCAACACACCATTAACATATTGTTTGCCTTTTCTCCGTGACCTTTTGGTCAGCTATGTGGCCTGGTCCAATCTGCACCTTCTCCTTTGTTATCTCTTGCCCAACCCCCACCTCACTTGTTTATAATCTGTGACTTTTCTAATATTTGTCAGTTCCGAAGAAGAGTCACTGACCCGAAACGTTAACTCTGCTTCTCTTTCCACAGATGCTGCCAGACCTGCTGAGTGATTCCAGCATTTCTTGTTTTTGTTAATTTTTAAAATGTTTTATTTGCCCTTAAATCATTCTTAAATTCGGGTGTTTCATCATCGTACTTAGCTCCAGCGCATCAAAACTAGAATCAGGTCTAGTCTGAGAGCACAACCAATTTAATTCACTAATCAAGCTTCGCAATTGCTCAGTCTCTGCTTTAGATGTATCATCATCTTTCTGCGATGACTTAGCACGATTAACTGGGATGGGAGTAACATTGTCTAAATAGGATTATTGATTTAAAGTTATTCCAGACTTTGTCTACTTAATATCTAAATCAACCCAATCTTAAATTCTGCCCTATTATTAATAACATATCTCTCAAACAGTACCACCCCATAAGAAATCATCAACGTGCATCATGAAGATGCCTGAAAGTTCCTCTTTACGATACCAATAAAACATTGCAGGATCTCCTTTTAGTTGAACACAACCAATTTCCAACAAAACATCTCACCGAGAAATACCACACCCTGGCAGCATCATTCAGGCCATAGACGCATTTCTTCAGTTTCCACAGTTTTCCTTCTGTATCTGCTGCCTCTTTAGGTGGTTTCAGAAACACTTCTCTCTGAAAAGTAACACCCTTCAGAAATGTTTTTATGTCAATGGATCTCCACTCCCATGAATATATGGCCAAAAGAGCTAAAAAGATTTTCAAGTTTACTTTTCCAGCTTGGGAAAGTCCACTCTAACATCGGTATCACCCAGTCACTCTTCAAAACTCCTTACAACTAGCCTCGCTTTAGCCTTATAAGTCCCATCGGGAAGGACATTTTCAGTACAAATCCATCTTTGTGATGAGGCCGGCTGTCCCCTTTCTGGTACCTCAGAATAAACACCAAATTCTCTCCAACTCTCTAATTCCTTATGTTTTGCTTCTCTTATTAGTTTATCCTCAAGTTTATTGGCAGCTGCTAAAACTTCAAGGTCTTGAGAACTTCTGCTTCTCATTCTATTCCGAGACTGCTCTTTGCCCTTCATTTCATTGTGGAATCTGCTCAAACTATGGCCTCTATTAGCACTGTGATGTCTTTCGGGACTACTGCTATAAGATCTCCCTCGCACACTATCAGAGGCTCTTTGTCCAGTACATGATTGTTTCCTTACACGAGTCACTTCCAGACCCACTATTAGAACTTGCACTGCGCTTTCTTACCCTCCACTCTTTCACCCCATTCTGCCAGTCCATGGATCTTGCTTCTTGGCCATCATCTTGAACATTCAGTCAATATTTAAACTTGCCAGTAGATTTTCCCACACATCCCACAATTGTGGAATCTTCCATTTATTAGACCCCTCTGAAATAAATGTTTCCTAAGTACCTATTTGAGGCAATTGTCCTTTGGATGTGATAGCTCTTTCCTGAGCATCGTGATCGTTCACATTACTATCCAACCCTTTATCTATCTCATTCTGTTCCTCAGAACTTTCATCAGAAAACACATGATCATTTGAGGTACAAAGTGCCTCGTTTCCCTCTATCAGCTGCTCAGATTCTGAGATTTTGTAATCAACCCCGAATAATCGTGAGGAATGAACCTTAACAGTTTGATTTCCATGCTTGATAACTACTGTCTTACCATCACGGCCAGTTACGTTACCAGGACACTTCCATTCTCTATGACCCTCTTTTATAATACACCAAATCTCCTGAATTAAATTCCACTTCCAGATGGCCTTATATGATGCCTCAGAGCTCTCCAAATTTTCTCAGAAACCTCAGCCTTGTTGAAAGCCCGTCTCCCTGCATGTAAAGCATTCAAATGCGCAGAAAAAAATTGAACTAATTATAGTACCTTTTAGAGAAGGAGGACTGTTGCACAGTACAGAAGGCAATTTGGGATTCCGCCCATAGACCAATTGATAGGGACTATATCCTCCAACCATCTGAAGTGAATTCTTTGCATGAACCGCTCATGCCAGGGTAGTTGTAAATTTGCAGTTTGGTTGGTCAGCTAAGATTTTATGCAGCATTTCATCAATCATTGTGTGATTCCTCTCACAGAGCCCATTGCTGAAAGGCCTTTCAGCTGCAGTATTCATAACCATAATGTTCATGTTTTCACACATGTCTCTGAACACGTCATTGGCAAATTTCCCTCCATTATCAGTCAGAAACTTAGCTGATGCCCAGAGTTCAGTCCCCATCCATTTCGCAATGATTTTATCTATAATCACCCTTTTGTCCTTGCTATTTATTATTGTAGAAAGACTAAATCTAGTCGCTAGGTTGAGAAATGTAGAATGAAAATTTTTTTTTTCCCCATACCTTTAAATCCATGGCAACTACCTCATTAAAGTCACGTGCCAGTGGAAGGCTGACAATAGAACGTGATGATGTCCTCCGATACTTTTTACAGATTTCACACTTTTCACTAATCTCTTCTATTATCCTTGTATACTCTTCATCAGTCACACCTGCATCTTTTAGTAGGGTTTTTAATCTTTGACAAGAAGGGTGAGCAAATTGTCTGTGTAACTTTAAGACAATTTGCTTTTTATCTCTCTGATTCTTATCAACTGATACCATTGATACTTCTTTAGTACTGACTGGAAACATCAGGTTTTGTTAGGGGATACAATAATGCTGATTGGGTAAATGCAAATTCACTGAATTTCCAAAAACAATTGCCTTATTACGCTCCATATCAAGTTTCATTTGTGCCTTTTTCATTGAAGATTTACTCAACAGTAAAGTTATCTCACTGGACACTGTATCAGTACTGATAAAGTGGCTTACTCCAGTTATTTTACATGGAATTACTATTCTCTTCACTGACTTCAATGCATTGTCATCACCAAACCTAAAGCTGGTAGTACTTTTATATTCCTTAACTTAGCATCAATCCTCACTACTGAGTGAATCCAGATGACTATAACTCTATAAGCTTTAAGATAGTTATGGACAAGGACAAAGATGGACCAGAAATAAAGGTACCAAATTGGGGGAAGGCCAATTTGAATATGATAAAACAGGATCTGGCCAAAGTGGACTGGGAGCAGCTACTTATAGGAAAGACAACATCAGACCCGTGGGAGCCATTCAAAAAGGAAACAGTGAGAGTTCAGGGCCAACATGTTCCTGTAAAGGTGAAGGGTAGGACCGACAAGTCCAGGGAACCCTGGATGTCAAGGGATATAGAGGATTGGATAAGGGAAAAAAAGGAGGCTTCTGGCAGATTCAGAGGGCTGAAAACAGCTGAGGCCCTAGAACAGTATAGAAGGTGTAGGGGGAGTACTTAAAAAAGTAATTAGGAGAGCAAAGAGGGGGCATGAAAAGACACTGGCGTGCAAGTTAAAGGAAAATCCCGAGGCGTTTTATAAGTATATTAAGGGCAAGAAGATAACCAGGGAAAGAGTAGGGCCCATTAAGGACCAAAGTGGCAATCTGTATGTGGAGCTGGAGGACATAGGTGAGGTTTTAAATGATTACTTTTCATCTGTATTCACTATGAAGAAGGACAATGTGTAGAGATCAGGGAGGGGGATTGTGATCTACTTGAACAAATTAATATTGAAAGGGAGGAGGTATTAGCGGTTTCAGCAGGCTTAAAAGTGGATAAATCCCCAGACCCAGATGAGATGTAACCCAGGCTGCTATGTGAGGCAAGGAAGGAGATTACACGGGCTCTGACACAAATTTTCAAATCCTCTCTGGCCACAGGAGAAGTGCCAGAGGACTAGAGGACAGCGAATGTGGTACCATTATTCAAGAAGGGTAGCTTTGTCAGGGGGAGATCATGTCTCACAAATTTGAATTTTTCGAGGAGGTGACTAGATGTGTAGAAGAGGGTAAAGCAGTTGATGTAGTCTACATGGACTTCAGTAAGGCTTTTGATAAGGTCCCACATGGGAGATTGGTCAGGAAGGTAAGAGCCCATGGGATCCAGGGCAATTTAGCAAATTGGATCCAAAATTAGCTTCATGGCAGGAGGCAGAGGGTGATGGTCAAAGATTGTTTTTGCAATTGGAAGCATGTGACCAGTGGTGTACCACAGGGATCAGTGTTGGGACCCTTGCTGTTTGTAATGTACATTAATGATTTAGACGTGAATATAGGAGGCATGATCAGTAAGTTCGCAGATGACACGAAAAATTGATGGTGTCGTAAATAGTGAGGAGGAAAGCCTTCGATTACAGGACAGTATAAATGGGCTGGTAAGATGGGCGGAGCAGTGGCAAATGGAATTTAATCCTGAGAAGTGTGAGGTGATGCATTTTGGGAGGACTAATAAGGCAAAGGAATATACAATGGATGGTAGGACCCTAGGAAGTACAGAGGGTCAGAGGGACCTTGGTGTACTTGTCCGTAGATCACTGAAGGCAGCAGCACAGGTAGATAAGGTGGTTATGAAGGCATATGGGATACTTGCCTTTATTAGCCGAAGCATAGAATATAAGAGCAGGGAGGTTATGATGGAGCTGCTTAAAACGCTAGTTACACCACAGCTGGAGTACTGTGTACAGTTCTGGTCACCACACTATAGGAAGGATGTGATTGCACTGGAGAGCGTGCTGAGGAGATTCACCAGGATGTTGCGTGGGCTGGAGCATTTCAGCTATGAAGAGAGACTGGATAGGCTAAGGTTGTTTTCACTTAGAGCAGAGAAGGCTGAGGGGGGACCTGATTGAGGTGTACAAAATGATGAGGGGCATAGATAGGAAGAAACTTTTTCCCTTAGTGGAGGGATCAATAACCAGGGGGCATAGATTTAAGGTAAGGGCAGGAGGTTTAGAGGGGATTTGAGGAAAGAAAATTTCACCCAGAAGGTGGTTGGAACCTGGAACACACTGCCTGAAGGGAATGTAGAGGCAGGAACCCTCACAACATTTAAGAAATATTTAGATGAGCACTTGAAATGCCATTGGATATAAGACCACGGGCCAAGTGCTGGAAAGTGGGATTAGAATAGATAGGCTTGATGGCTGGCCCACACGGCTGTATAACTCTATGACTCTATAACATTGTAACCAATCTGTTCCACATACTGTTGATGTGCAAGCACTATCTAATACAGCACAGTTGAATGAATCTGCAACTAACACATTCATCACAGGACTAAAGCTCCTTGTACTAGTACAATTCGTTCAGATTCATCAGTATCTTCCTCTTCTGCCTCAGAATTCTTTGTGTCCTGTGTTATTTCGAGCACTGTGCCCCTCCACTTTGGGCAGTTCATTGCATAATGATATTTTGAGTCACGCCTGAAGCACCTATTAACTGTTCCTTGGGCATTCCTGGCATTCATTCGCCTTTGACTGCTGTTCCAATTCTGTCTTCCACTATAACAGATATGATAAAGGTGCTTTCATCCTCTTTCCTCCTGTCTTTAACTCTTCCATTGTACTTATGTACTACATGCAGTATCTGGACTATTTTTAAATCCAGCAAACATCGAGTCCTCCATTCTTTCTGTCATCCCAGAATGCCCTGTTTGTTCTACCAGGGCTGCAGGAAATGACTGTTTCCCCAGCAAATTCTTTAAGGCAGCAAACATCTGATCTAACGGAGTCTTTTTCTGAGAACCAAACTCCAGTAAGAACCAAGACCCTGTCTATATGCGAGATCCTAGCACAATCTAGCAATTTAAATGCTAGCAAACAACCAGAGATCTCCAAATTGAATTTCCTCAATCTTCTATACGGTCGATTGAAGTACGTAATATATTGCTCCATTGAATAATCAGCTGTTTTATGAAATCTATCAAAGTCTCACCATGCTTCATACGCATTCAATAGGTCATCTTTTTTGTAGATTTCATCCAAGAATTCTAACAGAAGATCTAAACCTTCATGAGTATCCAATTGATGAGCATAGAGTTTACAAAACGCTTTTACTTTTGGTAGGAAATAACAACACCAAGGCCATACCTTGTTTCCTCTTTGGTAGGGAGGTAACCCGTGTCCACATATCCACTTCATTCTTCCACTGGTCATATTGTTCAGACTCCATGAACATCGGAAAGTAATCATGCCCTGACAATTTACGCTTGCTTTCTGCCATATTTTCCACAATAGCCAGTGAGATTTTAGTTTTCCACGTAAAAGAAACATTTCCTAGTTTCCAACCTTCAGCTTTAGGCAATCATGCACTGCCACCATGTTAAATTCCAGAAAGCCTGTTGTGGAAGGATAATGCTGGAGCCTATCTTTACTCAATTTCACATTTACTGTGCAGATTAACAGGATTACAAACATGTAACAGCCCCGACAAACAAATTTTTCTGCAGCACCTGTGGAAGAGCCTGTCACTCTGGTATTGGCCTTTATAGCCACTCCACACACCACTGACCACCTCCAGGCGCTTACCCATTGTCTCTTGAGATAAGGAGGCCAAAGAAGAAGAAGAGAAGCTCTTCATTCAAATCCTCCACCAGTCTCAGTAAGCATCTCCTTATAAATGCTCAAGAAAGAACCCATCTGCATATAATTAAACAATTGATGCACAATTAACACTGGTACCTTATTAACTTTTAAGTACAACCAGCCTAATACCTCCTCTTTTATCAATTTTTAGCTCATTCAGTGTCTCATCTACCTCCTCTTTCACAACGACTTTTGTAGCATCATCTTCCTTGGTAAAGATGCAAAGTAGGTATTTCATACCTCAGCCATGCCATCTGCCCCCATGCATAAATCCCCTTTTTGGTCCCAAATTGGCCCTACTCCTCCTTTTACCATCCTTTTACTATTTATATGCCTATAAAAGACTTTTGGATCCCATTTTATGTTGGCTGCCAGTCTCTTCTCATACTCTCTCTTTGCTGCTCTTAATTCATTTTTCATTCTGAACTTTCTATATTCAGCCCAGTTCTCAGTTGTATTATCAAGCTGACATCGGTCATACACACCCTTTTTCTGCTTCCTGTTACTCTCTATTTCTTTTGAGCTCTGGTTTTGTTCGTCCTACCTCTTCCCCTCATGGGACTATACCTTTGACTGTACCTAAAATCTCCTCTTTAAAGGCAGCCCATTGTTCAATTACAGGTGGATCGGTCCGTTAGCTATAATACTTTCAACTGACAATTATGTTTGTTGTTTCATTATTAATAGAAACTATGGTTGTTACAGGGGAACATCTGCTGAGCTGCATAATCCAATCATCTCTGCTACCGTAAGCACTTCTGTCAGCTACAAAACTGTAAATACACAATGATACCAGAATGCTGTAGAACTTTGAACTTTTCGTGAGGGAGAAGTTTAGTGATTTAACCCAATCAAGTATATATAACATATTTGAAAGCCCCTCAGAGATATAGAAGACTAGATAATTAAAGGTACTTACTGTACATTTATACTGCTTGGCTTAGGCTACACTTCCTTTGCTTGTGTGCACAAGTTAATATTGAAGTGGGAGTGTTATTGCTCTCTAAATGTTAAAATTAATGTAAGGTAGATTTAAAAGATGCTTGGAAGTTCAAGAGTTTGACAGAACAGTGGGGTTGTAGTCAATGCAGTGCAGACCCAAGTAGTTTGAGACTACCTCCTCCAGGGGATATCACAGTGCCTCTTTCTGGAAAATTGGCCACAATTATAGAGTTGTACCTTAGACAGAAGCCTCCCAGTCTATTTCCAGTAAGTTCCTGTTCAGACATGACCAAACAGGTTCAATTAAAAACCATTATTTGACAGTTCTAATCAGTTTTAATTCACTTATATTTAACCTGGAAGGACTCAATACAGATGAAGAAGGCATTAAAAGTTTGGAATGTGGTGGTGGCACTCCCATGTGACTACCTTTTCCAGCCCCATTGCAGCAGCACCTCAATGCACATTGCAAGGCATGTTGCACAGTATCAGCACTGTATGAACAGTATGCTATAAGATGGTGGTTGTAATTAACAGGATAATATTTGAGCTGAATTGGTCAGTAAGCATTCCCACGGCTGTTACGATAACCCAGTGCTCCCCTGAAGGATATCAGAATTTTCCCCAGTATATAAATCACCCCAGAGAAGCTCAAAAATTCTAACGATTATTCAATGAAAATGAGATCATCAGCAGAGTTCCACTCACTCACAATCACAACATTCACTATTTCCATCAATTTACCATCTCTGATCAGAGCAGCTCTTTAGCTGAATTCTCATTGACATAAAACCACAGTACTTTCCGCTAAATCTTCCTTCAACTGCTGCACCAAATTCCTGATCAAACCTCAGGGATGAGACAGTGTCTGAGGTCAGTTTCCTGGCAGTATGTTCTTTCAAAGACTGATTTCCATTGGAATGAGCTGTAATGAATCTCATTCTCACATTAAACATTTTAAAACTACTAGTGTATCAGGGCTCACTGATCCTATATAGGGGCCCCTCACTCAGCCTACAGTAACCAACAGAGTTGATTTTGTAGATTGGTAGAATTAGATTTGAGGTTTGAGAGAACCTATCTGCTTCCTGTTGATTAAATTCTGCATCTATTGGATCTTTTTCCTGAGCATTCCTTTAGTTTATTATAATGTTATAGTTATTCCCACAGAGTGCATCAGATGTCATCTGACATTGAGCACGTCAAACTATCAGGGAAAAAATACAATGGAAGGGGCAGATTAAAATGGATTCATAGAAAAGATCTTTTAGAGATTATTTCAGGAATTTTCCCAATTCCTGGTCCAAGCTATTAAAAATCAACACAAGCCTCACCAACCAAATATAATCCTGCATTAAAAGATGTGGCACATGGACATAAAATCATAGAATGATACAGCACAGAAGGATGTCATTCAACCCATCATGCCTATGCTGGACAGATTCCACATTATTCCACAGCACCATGGACATGCACATTTGATACCCAACCCAGTATATCCAAAAGTCATTGGGAAACTTGCTGTAATACAATGACACCTGTATCCCAGTGTTTTTTTTAAATTCATTCATGGATGTCGCAGGTCAGGCCAGCATTTGTTGCCCATCCTAATTGCCCTTGAGAAGGGGTGGTGGTGAGCCACCTTCTTGAATCACTGTCGTCCACTACGGTGTAGGTATTCCCACAGTGCTGTTAGGAAGGGAGTTACAGGATTTTGATCCAGCGACAGAGAAAGTACGGCGATATAGTTCTCAGTGAGGATGGTCTGTGACTGGGAGGGGAACTGGTAGGTAATGGTGTTGCCATGCGCCTCTCGTCCTTGTCCTTCGAGGCGGTAGAAGTTACAAGTTTGGAAGGTTCTGTCGATGGAATCTTGGTGAGTTGTTTAAGTGCATGTTGTAGATGGTACACACTGTGCGCTGGTGGTGAAGGGAGTGAATGTTGAAGGTGGTGGATAGGATGCCAATTAAGCAGGCTGCTTTGTCCTGGATGGTGTCGAGCTTCTGGAGTGTTGTTGGAGCTACATTCATCCAGGCAACTGGGTACTGTTCAGTCACACTCCTGACTTGTGTCTGTAGATGGTGGAAAGGTTTTGTGGAATCAGGCGGTGAGTTACTCACTGCAGAAAACCTGGCCTCTGACCTGCTCTTGTAGCCACAGTATTTATATGGCTACTCCAGTTCAGTTTCTGGTCAATGGAACCCCCAGGATGTTGATAGTGGGGGATTCAGAGATGGTAATGCTATTGACTGTCAAGGGGAGCTGGTTAGATTCTCTCTTGTTGGAGATGGTCATTGCCTGGCATTTGTGTGGTGAGAATGTTACTTGCCACTTATCAGCTCAAGCCTGAATGCTGTCTAGTTCTTACTGCATGCAGGCACAGACTGCTTCATTATCTGAGGAGCTGCAAGTAGAATTGTGCAATCGTCAGTAAAGATCCCCACTTCCGACCTTATATTGGAGGGAAGGTTATTATTGAAGCAGCTGAAAATGGTTGGGCCTAGGACACTATCCTGAGGAACTCCTGCAGCGATGTCCTGGGGCTGAGATGATTGGCCTCCAACAACCACAACCATCTTCCTTTGTGCTTCCTTTGGACTCCAGCCACTGAAGAGTTTTCCCCTGCATTCCCATTGCCTTCAATTTTACTAGGGCTCCTGATGCCACACTTGGTCAATTACTGCCTTGATGTCAAGGGCAGTAAATCTCTCTAACCTCTAGAATTGAGTGTTTTTCTCCATGTTTGGACCAAGGCTGCAAGGAGGTCTGGAGCTGAGTGGTCCTGGAAGAACCCAAACTCAGCATCGGTGGGCAGATTATTGCCACTTGATAGCACTGTGGAGGACACCTTCCATCACTTTGCTGATGACTGGACAGTAATTGGCCGGGTTGGATTTGTACTGCTCTGTGTGGACAGGACACATCTGGGCAATTTTCCACATTGTCAGGTAGATGCCAATGATGTAGCTGTACTGGAACAGCTTGGCTAGAGGCATGGCTGGTTCTGGAGCACAAGTATTCAGCATTACAGCTGGGTTGTCAGGCCCAGAGCCTTTGCTGTATCCGGGGACTTCAGCCATTTCTTGATATCACGTGAAGTGAATCAAATTGGCTGAAGACTGGCATCTGTGATGATGGGGACCTCAGAAGGAGGCTGAGATGAATCATCCACTTGGCACTTCTGGCTAAAAATGGCTGCAGATGCTTCAACCTTGTCTTTTGCACCCACATGCTGGGCTCTGCCATCATTGAGGTTGGGGATGTTTGTGGAGCCTTCTCCTCTGGTTAGTTGTTTAATTGCCCACCAAAAAAAAAAAAATAAGGAAGCATTCGTAAGGGCTGGAAGGCTAGGAACAGACGAATCCCTTGAGGAATATAAAGACAGTAGAAAAGAACTTAAGCAAGGAGTCAGGAGGGCTAAAAGGGGTCATGAAAACTCATTGGCAAACAGGATTAAGGATAATCCCAAGGCTTTTTACACATATATAAAGAGCAAGAGGGTAACTAGGGAAAGGGTTGGCCCGCTCAAGGACAGAGAAGGGAATCTATGTGTGGAGCCAGAGGAAATGGGCGAGGTACTAAATGAGTACTTTGCATCAGTATTCACCAAAGAGAAGGACTTGGTGGATGATGAGCCTAGGGAAGGGAGTGTAGATAGTCTCAGTCATCTCATTATCAAAAAGGAAGAGGTGTTGGGTGTCTTGCAAAGCATTAAGGTAGATAAGTCCCCAGGCCCTGATGTGATCTACCCCAGAATACTAAGGGAGGCAAGGGAAGAAATTGCTGGAGCCTTGACAGAAATCTTTGCATCCTCATTGGCTACAGGTGTGGTCCCAGAGGACTGAAGAATAGCCAATGTTGTTGCTTTGTTTAAGAAGGGTAGCAAGGATAATCCAGGAAATTATAGGCCGGTGAGCCTTACATCAGTGGTAGGGAAATTATTAGAGAGGATTCTTCGGGATAGGATTTACTCCCATTTGGAAACAAACAAACTTATTAGCGAGATGCAGCATGGTTTTGTGAAGGGAAGGTCATGTCTCTCTAATTTGATTGAGTTTTTTGAGGAAGTGACAAAGATGATTGATGAAGGAAGGGCAGTGGATGTTATCTATATGGACTTCAGTAAAGCCTTTGACAAGGTCCCTCATGGCAGACTGGTACAAAAGGTGAAGTCACACGGGATCAGAGGTGAGCTGGCAAGATGGATACAGAACTGGCTCGGTCATAGAAGACAGAGGGTAGCAGTGGAAGGGTGCTTTTCTGAATGGAGGGATGTGACTAGTGGTGTTCCGCAGGGATCAGTGCTGGGACCTTTGCTCTTTGTAGTATATATAAATGATATGGAGGAAAATGTAGCTGGTCTGATTAGTAAGTTTGCGGACGACAGAAAGGTTGGTGGAGTTGCGGATAATGATGAGGATTGTCAGAGGATACAGCAGGATATAGATCGGTTGGAGACTTGGGCGGAGAAATGGCAGATGGGGTTTAATCCGGTCAAATGTGAGGTAATGCATTTTGGAAGATCTAATGTAGGTGGGAAGTATACAGTAAATGGCAGAACCCTCGGGAGTATTGACAGGCAGAGAGATCTGGGCGTACAGGTCCACAGGTCACTGAAAGTGGCAACGCAGGTAGATAAGGTAGTCAAGAAGGCATATGGCATGCTTGCCTTCATCGGTCGGGGCATAGAGTATAAAAATTGGCAAGTCATGCTGCAGCTGTACAGAACTTTAGTTAGGTCACACTTCGAATATTGCGTGCAATTCTGGTCGCCAGACTACCAGAAGGATGTGGAGGCTTTGGAGTGGGTACAGAAGAGGTTTACCAGGATGTTGCCTGGTCTGGAGGGCATTAGCTATGAGGAGAGGTTGGATAAACTCGGATTGTTTTCACTGGAACGACGGAGGTGGAGGGGTGACATGATAGAGGTTTACAAAGTTATGAGCGGCATGGACAGAGTGGATAGTCAGAAGCTTTTTCCCAGGGTGGAAGAGTCAGTTACTAGGGGACATAGGTTTAAGGTGAGAGGGGCAAAGTTTAGAGGGGATGTGCGAGGCAAGTTTTTTACACAGAGGGTGGTGAGTGCCTGGAACTTGCTGCCGGGGGAGGTGGTGGAAGCAGGTACCATAGAGACGTTTAAGAGGCATCTTGACAAATACATGAATAGGATGGGAATAGAGGGATACGGTCCCCGGAAGTGCAGAAGGTTTTAGTTTAGGCAGGCATCAAGATCGGTGCAGGCTTGGAGGGCCGAATGGCCTGTTCCTGTGCTGTACTGTTCTTTG
Source organism: Heterodontus francisci (assembly GCF_036365525.1). Lineage (NCBI taxonomy): Eukaryota > Metazoa > Chordata > Chondrichthyes > Heterodontiformes > Heterodontidae > Heterodontus > Heterodontus francisci. The sequence continues at coordinate 64,958,766 of NC_090400.1, forward strand.
TTCTTTGTTCACCATTTATTGACTGGATGTGACAGCAGTGCAGAGCTTTTATCAATTCCATTGATTGTGGGATTGCTTAACTCTGTCTGTAGCATGCTGCTTTCACTGTTTAGCATGCGTATAGTCCCGTGCTGTAGCTTCACCACTTTGGCACCTTACTTTTAAATGCACCTCATGCTGCTCTTGACATGCTCTTGTACAATACTCCAGAATTGGTCCCTGGATTGATGGTAATGGTAGCGTGAGGGATATGCCAGTGATAAGGTTACAGATTGTGGTTGAATACAATTCTGCTGCTGCTGATGGCCCACAGCGCCTCATGGATGCCCAGTTCTGAACTACTGGATCTGTTCTGAATCTATCCATTCCGCACGGTTATTGCCACACATGATGGAGGTTATCCTCAGTGTGAAGACGGGACTTTGTCTTCCCAAGGATCATGCGGTAGATCCTCCTACCAGTATGGACCGATGCATCTGCGACAGGTAGATTAGTGAGGACGAGGTCAGGTAGGTTTTTCCTTTATGTTCTCTCACCACCTGCCACAGGCCCAGTCTGGCAGCTTTCTCCTTCAGGACGTGGGGCCAGTTCACTCAGTAGTGCTGCTGTTGAGGGGTTGGTCTCCCAGTGTCAGGGGGATTTGGGGGGTGGGGGGGGGGTCAGTCACCAGTAAAATTCAATGCCTTTGAGAGAGAGAAGAGAAACTATAGGGGGTGGGAAATTTTCACGTCCCCAGAAACCATTTCTATTACAGTCTAACTGAGATTCAGTAGGGTCCTGTGTATCTGATGCTGGTTAATAACAGCAGTCGAGTTCCACTTCATTGACCTTCCTGTCGACATTTGTTGTTTTACATATTTGAGGAACAGTTTCCAGAATTTATTTCCGTAGTGAAACTTGCGCCTGGGTGAATAAAGTAAAGCTGAGAAGCTGCAGACTTGTTAGGCAGTTCTATGTCATATAATTCTTCCCCACTTATCTAACTGATACTGCCAGGAAAGCCCCACACTTACACAAATACAAGAGAATGAATTTTTAATATTTGCAGGCACTGGAATCCATCACTGTTTGCTGAGCTTTTCCAGGCCTTGAGGCTAATTCCCTAAGGAGAGTCATTTCTCTAACTTCAAGCTGTGACTCAGAAAGATGTTAAAAAAGAAACAGATAGGTCGCTTCAAAAGTTATATTGCATTAAAATAATCTCAGTCGAGTACCAGCAATGAATGTCAGTCTGCAAACTGATTGTTTTACAGTCAGCTGAAAATATATGGCAACTGAACAAACCAGCTACTCAAAAAAATACACCAGTAAAGTTGTCCAACATAGAGTGCACACTCTTTCCTTGTAAGGTCCCGTCCCCGTTCCCTGAGTCTACACAACAGGTAAGGGAGCATCTGTGAAGTGAAAAGCAGAGTTTACGTTTCCGGTCGATGACCTTTCATCAAACTGAAACGTTAACTCTGTTTCTCTCTCCACAGATGCTGCCTGACTTGCTGAGTATTTCCAGAATTTTCTGTTTTTGTCTGATTTTCAGCATCTGCAGTATTTTGCTTTTATGTCCCTCAGTCTACAGCCTTCCAATGGTCACAGTTTAGGGAGTTTAATGTGTTACAGCCACGCAACTAACTCTTCAAATGTTATGATCTTTTTGCTGCCTGTGCAGTTAGGACTACCCTGCCATTAGGGCACTGAATAATCTGGGGTCAAATGTAGGGAGGAACAGTCCCCCAGTGACAGCTGGCCCACCAGGTCCTGTCAAGGAGCCAGTGGTCAGTCATCAACACTGCTGGCTACGTGGCTCAAGTGTTGGATTACTGATTAGATGCAGGGAGTTTTACTTGTTTCCAATCTCCCATTGCTGGGTCTGTTATATCATAGAGTCATTTACGGCACAGGAGGAGGCCATTCAGCTCATCGAGTCCATGCTGGCTGTCCAAGGAGCTATGCTGTCAGTTCCACTCCCTGGCTTGATCCCTGTAGCCCTGCAAGTCTAATTCTCTCAGGTGCCCATTCAACTTACTCTTGAACCAGAAGCAGAAGCCCCATGTGTCTCCTTACAAGGAGGATAGTGACTCTTTGCTCATTAGACAAGCACATGTTTGAGGTCTTGCTAAACAGTTTGCAGAATTTACTCTGATCAACACATTGAACAGTACAATGCGTGTCTGCACTGCCATTGTCCTGATCATAGCATGAAAGCAGCATAAACCCACCAAATAATATTTCAGTAGTCGAAAGTGAACAGTTTGAACAACAACTGCTGGATATATAATTGTGTGTTTGTGAATCCAACCTCAGGTATTCCCTCCAAACAGCTATGTCCTTCTCAGCTATATGACAGCCTTCAACAAGATGAACTTGGACAAGATAACTTGAGATGTGCCAGTCTTAGTGATCTACGTGTCCCAAGTCCAGTGTTGTCGACTGTCATCACCTGCTTAATCCAAGTGCTCCTGTGAGGGTCTTTCGTAAAGAGGTGTGTGCAAAGCCTGGTATTGAGTTACTAGATTCACAGCTCTTCCATCAAAGTTTCAGCAGACAAATGGGAGAATGTTGCAGAAACTCACTTCATAATTCCTGGAAATGGTTTAATTTCATTTCTTATGCCGCCTGATTTTGTGCAGGATTCCCCTGTCAGTTCTGCTGCACAATCCAAATCAGGGTTAAAGTTTTGTGTCAGCCTATTCAGTCACCTGGAGGACAGGCACAAGCTGCACCATCAGCACGTGTTCAGGGGTGATTCTGCTCCAAGGACTGTGCTAGTTCTATGGTTCCCAAACTTCCGGACTCTCCCAGAATGAGACATGAATCTCCTGTGCACTGCTATTCGCAGCCCTTTAAATTCTGACTCCAGCATTGACCCTCCCTCACCTACTCCATGACATCACTGTCTACCACGGGGAGAAGCTTCCAGCTCAGTAATGCCATCCTAGGGTGCCAGGGAGCGGCTGCTGGGTAAACAGTCAGTGCTCTGGGAAGGGAGACAGAAAGCAGGGAGGTGTTGAGTGGGGATTGGGAGAGAGCAGGAGATTGAAGCTGGGGTGGATTAGAGGGTAATCAGATGGGGGGGAGGTGGTGGAGAAGAGGTCAGGGAAAGGGAGGAGGAAAGTCCTTGAACTGGCAGCTATTGGACTATGGGATGCTTTACCATATGTGGCTTCTGAAGCACAGACTAGAACATCATTTAAAAGACAATTGGTTTCTTCTGTAATCTCTCCCCTTTACCTTCTCACTTCCCTTTCGATTCTCGGAATCTCTCGCATAAGAGCTGCTGGTGTGAAACCACACTCAAGTTACTGCACTAATCTGCTCTTTCATTCATCATTAAAGTATATCAGACAAGTCAGTTTGCAACCTATGCATCAATTTGAGTTCTGACAGACTTTGTTTCCAATTATTTACTTGAAATCTGTGTTGTATTTTCAATGTCTCTCAGAATCCTCTCCTTTGCCCAGTTGTAACAGCACTAATTTCCTCTCTTGCATTCCCTCTTGCCTTCTCTCATTGACTCCCTCTCCTCACCTTTCTCTCATTCTTTCTATGTCTCTCTCCCTCTTTCCCTGTATCAAGCCTCCTGTCTTTCCTCCTTACCTATTCACTCTTGTTATAGTCATATGATTACATTTCCGTACTGTGTCTCTATCACTTTCCTCCTTGTCTCTTTCTGTTTCTATTCAGTATGTCCCTCTGGATTACTAGTCTAGTAGCATTACCATACAATGCTGAGGATACAGTAGTGTTGTGGTTATGTTACTGGACTAAAAGCCAAGACTAACAACCCAGAGAATGTGAATTCTTGGTAGATTGTGAATTTGAATTCAGTTTTTAAAAAAATGTGGCCTAGCAAGTCACGTTCATATCAAACCCTGCCAGCAATAATTGCTTGCCTTGCCAGCAAAACCCACATCTTGAGAATGAAGTTTGGGAGATGTTACTAACTGGCTCCTGGAATCATCATTCCCCCAGTGCAGGGGAGCAGGAGCTGGATCAGGGAGGGTTCACACCGAAACTCATTCAGGAAAGATTGCACTCAGTTACTTGTTCTCAGTTTTTGTACTTTGTAGGATAGTTTTGGGTTTTTTCATTCATGAGATATGGGAGCATCGTCATCACACGGACTGCAGCAGTGCAAGAAGACAGCTCACTACCCACCCTCTCAATGGCAATTTGGATTTTTAAAAAATTCATTCATGGGATGTGGGCGTCACTGGCCAGGCCAGCATTTATTGTCCATCCCTAATTGCCCTCGAGAAAGTGGTGGTGAGCTGCCTTCTTGAACCACTACAGTCCATTTGGGGTAGGTACACCCACAGTGCTGTTAGGAAGGGAGTTCCAGGATATTGACCCAGCGACAGTGAAGGAACGGCGATACAGTTCCAAGTCAGGATGGTGTGTGACTTGGAGGGGAACTTGCAGCTGGTGGTGTTCCCATGTATTTGCTGCTCTTGTCCTTCTAGTTGGTAGAGGTCACGGGTTTGGAAGGTGCTGTCTAAGGAGCCTTGGTGCATTGCTGCAGTGCATCTTGTAGATGGTACACACTGCTGCCACTGTGCGTCGGTGGTGGAGGGAGTGAATGTTTGTAGATGGGGTGCCAAGCAAGCGGGCTGCTTTGTCCTAGATGGTGTCGAGATTCTAGAGTGTTGTTGGAGCTGCACCCATCCAGGCAAGTGGAGAGTATTCCATCACACTCCTGACTTGTGCCTTGTAGATGGTGGACAGGCTTTGGGGAGTCAGGAGTTGAGTTACTCGCCTCAGGATTCCTAGCCTCTGACCTGCTCTTGTAGCCACGGTATTTATATGGCTACTCCAGTTCAGTTTCTGGTCAATGGTAGCCCCGAGGATGTTGATAGTGGGGGATTCAGCGATGGTAATGCTGTTGAATGTCAAGGGGAGATGGTTAGATTCTCTCTTGTTGGAGATGGTCATTGCCTGGCACTTGTGTGGCTCGAATGTTACTTGCCACTTATCAGCCCAAGCCTGGATATTGTCCAGGTCTTGCTGCATTTTTACACGGATTGCTTCAGTATCTGAGGAGTCACGAATGGTGCTGAACATTGTGCAATCATCAGCGAACATCCCCACTTCTGACCTTATGATTGAAGGAAGGTCATTGATGAAGCAGCTGAAGATGGTTGGGCCTCGGACACTACCCTGAGGAACTGTTGCAGTGATGTCCTGGAGCTCAGATGATTGACCTCCAACAACCACAACCATCTTCCTTTGCGCTAGGTATGACTCCAGCCAGCGGAGGGTTTTCCCCCTGATTCCCATTGACCTCAGTTTTGCTAGGGCTCCTTGATGCCATACTCGGTCAAATACTGCCTTGATGTCAAGGGCAGTCACTCTCACCTCACCTCTTGATTTCAGCTCTTTTGATTTGATTTGGAGATACAGCACTGAAACAGGCCCTTCGGCCCACCGAGTCTGTGCCGACCATTAACCACCCATTTATACTAATCCTACACTAATCCCATATTCCTACCACATCCCCACCTGTCCCTATATTCCCCTACCACCTACCTATACTAGTGGCAATTTATAATGGCCAATTTACCTATCAACCTGCAAGTCTTTTGGCTGTGGGAGGAAACCGGAGCACCCGGAGGAAACCCACGCAGACACAGGGAGAACTTGCAAACTCCACACAGGCAGTACCCAGAATTGAACCCGGGTCGCTGGAGCTGTGAGGCTGCGGTGCCAACCACTGCGCCACTGTGCCATCCATGTTTGAACCAAGGCTGTGATGAGGTCAGGAGCTGAGTGGCCCTGGCAGAACCAAAACTGAGCGTCACAGAGCAGGTTATTGCTCAGCAAGTGCCACTTGATGGCACTGTTGATGACCCCTTCCATCACTTCACTGATGATTGAGAGTAGGCTGATGGGGCGGCAATTGGCCGGGTTGGACTTGTCCTGCTTTTTGTGTACAGGACATACCTGGGCAATTTTCCACATTGCAGGGTAGATGCCAGTGTTGTAGCTGTACTGGAACAGCTTGGCTAGGGGCGCGGCAAGTTCTGGAGCACAGGTCTTCAACCGGAATATTTCAGGGCCCATAGCTTTTGCAGTATCCAGTGCTTTCAGTTGTTTCTTGATATCACGCAGAGTGAATCGAATTGGCTGAAGTCTGGCATCTGTGATGCTGGGGACTTCAGGAGGAGGCCGAGATGGATCATCAACTCGGCACTTCTGGCTGAAGATTGTTGCAAATGCTTCAGCCTTATCTTTCGCACTGATGTGCTGGGCTCCCCCATCATTGAGGATGGGGATATTTGTGGAGCCACCTCCTCCAGTTAGTTGTTTAATTGTCCACCACCATTCACGGCTGGATGGCAGGACTGCAGAGCTTAGATCTGATCTGTTGGTTATGGGATCGCTTAGCTCTGTCTATCGCATGCTGCTTACACAGTTTGGCATGCAGATAGTCCTGGATTGTAGCCTCACCAGGTTGACACCTCATTTTGAGGTATGCCTGGTGCTGCTCCTGGCATGCCCTCCTGCATTCTTCATTGAACCAGGGTTGGTCTCCTGGCTTGATGGTAATGGTAGAGTGGGGGATATGCCGGGCCATGAGGTTACAGATTGTGGTTGAGTTCAACTCTGCTGCTGCTGATGTCCCACAGCGCCTCATGGATGCCCAGTTTTGCATTGCTAGATCTGTTCGAAATCTATCCCATTTAGCAGGGTGATAGTGCCACACAACAGGATGGAGGGTATCCTCAATGTGAAGGCGGACTTCGTCTCCACAAGGACTGTGTGGTGGTCACTCCTACCAATACAGTCATGGACAGAAGCATCTGCGGCAGGCAGATTGGTGAGGACGAGGTCAAGTATGTTTTTCCCTCGTGTTGGTTCCCTCACCACCTGCCGCAGACCCAGCTATGTCCTTTAGGACTCAGCCAGCTCGGTCAGTAGTGGTGGCACCCAGCCACTCTTAGTGATGGACATTGAAGTCAGAGTACATTCTGTGCCCTTGCCACCCTCAGTGCTTCCTCCAAGTGCTGTTCAACATGGAGCAGTACTGAATCATCAGCTGAGGGAGGGTGGTAGGTGGTATTCAGTAGGAGGTTACCTTGCCCATGTTTGACCTGATGCCATGAGACTTCATGGAGTCCGGAGTAAATGTTGAGAACTCCCAGGGGAACTCCCTCCCTACTGTATACCACTGTGCCACCACCTCTGGCGGGTCTGTCCTGCCGGTGGGACAGGACATACCCGGGGATGGTGATGGCAGAGTCTGGGACATTGTCTGTAAGGTATGATTCCGTGAGTATGACTATGTCAGGCTGTTGCTTGACTAGTCTGTGGGACAGCTCTCCCAACTTTGGCACAAGCCCCCAGATGTTAGTCAGGAGGACTTTGCAGGGTCGACAGGGCTGGGTTTACCGTTGTCATTTCCGGTGCCTAGGTCGATGCCAGGTGTTCTGTCCGGTTTCATTCTTTTTTATTGACTTTGTAGTGGTTAGGTACAACTGAGTGGTTTGCTAGGCCATTTCAGAGGGCATGTAAGAGTTAACCACATTGCTGTGGATCTGGAGTCACATGTAGACCAGACCAGGTAAGGACAGCAGATTTCCTTCCCTAAAGGACATTAGTGAACCAGATGGGTTTTTACAACAATCGACAGTAGTTTCATGGCCTTGATTAGACTAGCTTTTAATTCCAGATTTATTAATTAAATTCAAATTCCACCTTCTGCTGTGGTGGGATTCGAACCCATGTCCCCAGAGCAATACCCTGGGTCTCTGGGTTACTAGTCCAGTGATAATACCACTACGCCATCGCTTACCCTTGGCAATAAATGATGGCCTTGCCACTGACACCTATGTCCTGAGAACAAATAAACAAAGGCATTTACTGCTTATCCACTACTGCTGGAAGATGTGTGACACAGGATCCCCCAAGCACACCCTTTAATTTTCACACCTGTCCCTTTGATGAAATGTCCACGTTTCTCCACAGCCACCATAGAATGAGGCTGCAATTGTAAATGTTACTGCCAGTCAGTCCCACTCTGAATTCAACCTTTTTAACCTATGGCCTCTCTGATGCTTCAATAAATAGTTAACTCCTCTGCCTTGCTGCAGAAAGTGAAGTGCAATCAGTCACAGTAAAATCACAGGCTGTCCTGGAGCTGAGTGATGCACTGTGTGTACTCCGCGATATAACCCCTCCCAACAACGAACTTTCAGTTTGAGCCATTGCTGTAACTGCATGCGAAATGGAAATCTGAAAGTTCCATTTCCACCTTTACTTTTGCTGCCTTGCCCTGTCCGCTCCTCCCTCCATCACAACCACAGTGCACAATCAGTAATTGATGTTTCCATCTCTTCAGAACGCACATATTTTTCTCGCCGTTTAAATAGTCTCAGTGGGAGTGTACCTAGAGCTTGGTAATCTGCCATTTGGGGAGTGCAGAACCTGAACTCCCAGCCTTGGTGAAGAAGCTGGGAATTTCTGTAGTTAACCAGGCACAGCCAGACTGCTTGCCCGAGAGAAGTGACTGAACTCTAAACAGCGGCTTCACAGAGCGTCAGAGAATGTCCCGGTCACACTGTTCACTTTCAGTGCCAACCCGCTCAATGCTTATTTCCAGTGTTCTCAAAGCAACAGAATAAAGAAAAGAAAAGCTGTAGTTCCTGAAATGCATTGTTAAATATACTAAAGCTAAAGTTAAAACATATAGGCGTTAACATCCAAGAAAAGTGAAAGGCAAACTGAAGAAGGGTCACTGACCTGAAATGTTAACTGTTTCTCTCCCCACAGATGCTGCCAGACCTGCTGAGTATTTCCAGCATTTTGTTTTTATTTCCGATGATGGTGGGGGTGTTAGTGATCGTCGTAACAGTCTTGATCGAGGGTATTTAAGGTGAGGGTGTTGGTGATGGTGTTGACCCCTTGCTGCAGGAGGTCACCTGCACATTGGAAACTCTCCTGTTTCATCATCAGGTGAATACAGCAATTAGTACCACTTGGGATAACCTCACTGCAGTTCCAATACATCTCTATTTATAGCATTCTATTTATTGTGACCAGTGCCCACCTCCACACCCTGTCCAAACTTTTCCGATCCATTGTGTTATAGATTTTTTTCTGTTGACCAGATATTTTACCCTTAACACCTTAGAAATGGCAGATTCCTACTCCGGTGAGCATGGTACGTCAGGCCACAGGGAACAGCATTCTTATGGTTTCTTTCCCAAGTTTCCATGTTTCACGTGAGCCCAGCCATTTTACTGGGTGCTGTTTTGGATTCCATTATGGAAAGGACATTAGTGCGGACAACGTGGGTTCATCAGGTTGATGCCAGGCATGTGGAGCGAGAGTTATTCAGGAGAGACTGAAGATACTGGGACTATTCCCATTGTAGCAGAGGAGGCTTTTACACCTTTCTCAACTGATCTCCTGCCACAGGCCCCACAGAAATACCACTCTGGTGGTTCCACTGCAGGCCCGAAACTGGAGCAACTGAAGGTTGGATGCAAAGTGCTGACTTTCCACTAGTAGTTTAGGAAGTCATTAGCTGAGCCATAGACACCAAGAAAATTATAGATTCCAACCCTGGTCTGCATCCAATCAACTGGTCTCATCCGAGGGCAGTAAGAGACTAAGAATTGGCTCAGGGCCCCACGTTAGGGACGGAAATATAATTTCTATCCTTATACAGGTAAAGTGGATTTTGATGATGAAGGTGCAAAACAAAGGGAATGATTGTCACCACATGCACACTTAACTGTAAATTTGAAACAGCACAATAGAGGAAATTGATGATGTATGCTTTCCAAACACACATATTCACATCTGCAACACCAAAACTCAACAGCAGGCAGCCAATCACTGGGACACAGCCAGGAAAAAGCACTGAAGTGAGAAAGAACTGAGTTTACTGAAGTATTAGTGTGACAGGGTGCCTTTGATAGCTCAGTAAATCACATCCTGGTCTGAACCAGACTGTACAGTGAACCTATGAATTCTATATTCAGGATTATGTAGTTTCCTCTCCAGCTGCTGTGCTGTACTGATCTTTCACCCAAACAAGATTCAGCAGGTCCATCATTCTCTCTCCCTTTTATTCAGCCTTCACATTAGTGATTGGGTGCTAATTATACTGTACACTCATCAACATCTACAGCATTTTTAAAAATTCTTTCATGGGATGCGGGTGTCCCTGGTATGGCCAGCATTTGTTATCCATCCCTAATTGCCCTTGAACTGAGTGTCTTGCTAGGCCATTTCAGAGGACAGTCAACCACATTTGCTGTGGGTCTGGAATCACATGTAGGCCAGACCAGGTAAGGATGGCAGATTTCCTTCCCTAAAGTGAACCAGATGGGTTTTTACAACAATCATTTCATGTTCACCATTAGACTAGCTTTTAATTCCAGATTTATTAATTGAATTCAAATTTCACCTTCTGCCATGGTGGGATCTGAACCCATGTCCCCAGCAGCTGGATTACTAGTTGCCAGGCAAACCCCAACTGCCAAGACTGAGGCACACATTATTTCGCCACATGAACATTAAAACTTAAAATTGCAAGCCCTGACTGGAAAGACATTTCCATGGTAACAGACAATGTTGAAACAATGGGGATCCAGCAGTTACTTCTCCAATACACAGAAGTGGTCAGGCCAGTTTTGGTCACATGACTGACTGGCTGTTGCAGTTTTTGAACTCTCAAACAAAGGAATTGTCAGGCAGAATGCCGTGTGCTCCTAGAACTGAAGCAAGAACATCTCCTCTCCTGTCTGCCTGTCTGTCTGCTCATCTCTCAAGGAACTGAAACCATTGAAGACATGTGAAACTAAAAGAGAGAAGGGTTTGCCACGTGAACAAAGTTTTAAGATGATTACTGGGCCCCAATGAATCGCAAGACCATAGCTTCAATCAAAGACTGCAACGAGCTTGAGAAACAGTAACAAGATATTGCCTCAAACTGTTCTACTTATCTTTTCTTCTGCTCTTTTCTGTTCCTATCTGCCTGTTTATATCACGTGTGCTGGCTAGCGTGAGCGCATCGTATATTTGTAGGTGTGAACCATATTAGAGTTTAAGGTTTCAATAAATTTCCTCTTTCTGCTTTAAACAAAAGAAAGCCTGTGTGTGTGCTCAGTTCTTTGCCTTATAATTGGAAACTGTGAACACGGATTCACAAAAAGGGGAGCTCAAAGCACAGTGTGTTTAAAATTAAACCCTGTTACAATAAGACCAGGTGAAGACAGCAAAAAACCACCAGACCTTGCTCACCTGGCCGTAACACGTTCAGTGACATTACTACGATGCCTCTGCCTCCCATGTCAGTGATCACATGTCAAAACTACTTCAGTGTCTGTAAAGCACTTTAGGACATCCTGAGGTTGTGAAAGACGATATAGAAATGCAAGAATTTCTTCCTTTCTCATTTCAACATCCTCAATAAACTCACCCCCTCCCTCTCAGTGCACTGGCTTGATCCCTAGACCTAACATCTGAAGAAGGGTCATCGACCTGAAACATTAACTCTATTTCTATCTGCAGATGCTGCCTGGCCTGCTGAGAACTTCCAGCATTTTCTGTTTTATTCAAGAATTCCAGAATTGTTACAGCACAGACGGAGGCCATTCGGCCCATCGTGTCTGCACCAGTTCTCCGAAAGAGCAATTCACTTACTGCCATTCCCCTGCCTTTTCCCGTAATCCTGCACATTCTTCCTTTTCATATAACTGTCTAATTCCCTTTTGAATGCTTCAATTGAACCTGCCTCCACCACAGTCAGGCAGCGCATTCCTGACCTTAACCACTCGCTGTGTGAAAAAGTTTTTCCTCATATCGCTTTTGCTTCTCTTACCAAACACTTTTAAATCTGTGCCCTCTCGTTCTCGGTCCTTTCATGAGTGGGAACAGTTTCTCTCTATCTACTCTGTCCAGATCCCTCATGATTTTGAATACCTCTATCAAATCACCTCTCAGCCATCTCTTCTCCAAGGAAAACAGTCCTAACTTCTCCAATCTATCTTCATAACTGAAATTCCTCATTCCTGGAACCATTCTTGTGAATCTTTTATGTACTCTCTCCAATGTCCCCACGTCTTTCCTCAAGTGCGGCGTCCAGAACTGGACACAAATTCTCCAGCTGAGGCCGAACTAGTGTCTTATACAAGTTCAATGTAACTTTCTTGCTCTTGTACTCTATGTCCCTATTAATGAAGCCCAGGCTACTGTATGCTTTATGAACTGCTTTCTCAACCTGTCCTGCCACCTTCAATGACTTATGCACATATACACTGTTACGACCAGGTGAAAAAGCAGTCTAGGGGTCCCTTTCAGCCTTCACCTGGTCTTATGTGACAGGGTTTTATTTTTAAACACACTTTTTAGCTCCCCTCGGTGAATCTTTGTTCACCGCTTTCCAATTATAGGCAAAGACCAGGACAAACAGGCTTTCTTAGGTTTAAAGAAGAAAGGTGAAAACTTAAACTCCAATTCGGTTGATGCCTACGGATACATGACACCCCCACGCTAGCATGCATATGCGATACACACATGCTAATAGAGGCAGAAAAGAGACGAAAAATTAAAGTGGAAAGGTTTGAGGCAATATCTGAAGAGTTGTTGTTACCGTTCTTCGAGCTCACTGTAGAGTCTGTGATTGCAGGTTGGCCTTGTTTTGGGACCCAGTATTCTTTTTAAACATTGTTCACTGTAGGAGACTTTTCCCTCTTGGAGTTCATATATCTTCAGTGGGTTTTTGGAGTTCTGTGAGAAAGAGATGGGAGCAGACAGGAGGTCTTCTTCAGTACAGGAGCAGACAGCTTTCTGCCAGTTCAAACACTGTCTCTACAATTTAAAACTCCCCAAGTTGGCCAGCAGGCTAGTCACACGACTGACTGGTTTGACCAGGTCTGTTCTGTGTATTGTATGGGAGCAGGGGATAGCTCCTTTGTTCCAACTCTGTCTGTTAATATGCAAAAATGTCTTTCCAGCCAGGGGGACTGGCAATAAAGGCCTGCTCCCCGCCCCGAACCCGACGGGACCCGACAACATGTGTCGGGTCGGGTCAGGCCGCTCTTCCAGGTCCGGCCTTCGGGCTGTGGTCGGGCCGGGTCTGGGTCGGACACTCCCAGCAAGGTAAGTGTTCAAAGTTAAAAACTTACCTGAGCTGCGAGTCCAGGACGCCAAGCAGGGAAACTAAGTCTGCACAGTGAGCATGTGAGCGTCTCTGTGACATCATCATGCTCACACTGCAGCTTCTGGCAGATTAGGAGTTGGAAGGTAAGTGAAGGGAACATTGCAGTGGTCGGGTCGGGTCGGGCTCGGGGGGAAGATGGAGGGACTTGGGCCGGGTCGGGCTCGGGTCCTATGTGGTTCTGTTGGGTTCAGGTCGGGTTTTATTTTTTGACTTGAGTGAGTCTTTACCTGGCAACCCCGTGTAACAGTCCTTCTCTTCTTCCCAGCAACAATTTGAAATTCTATGTCCATGTGGTGAAATTAATGTGCCTCATTCTTGGCAGGTGGGGGGCCTGTATGACAACATGAGGACTCTCTGCTCCTGCACCCCCTTTAGAATTGTACCCTTTCTTTTTATATTGTCTCTTCATGTTCTTCCTACCAAAATGAATCACTTCACATTTCACTGCATTGAACTTCATCTGCCACCAGTCTGCCCATTCCACCATCTTGTCTATGTCCTTTTGAAGTTCCACACTATCCTCCTCACAGTTCACAATGCTTCCAAGTTTTGTATCATCCTCAGACTTTGAAATTGTGCCCTGTAAACCAAGGTCTAGATCATTAATATCTTCTTTGGCCTCCTTATCTCGAGAGACAATGGATAAGCGCCTGGAGGTGGTCAGTGGTTTGTGAAGCAGCGCCTGGAGTGGCTATAAAGGCCAATTCTAGAGTGACAGGCTCTTCCACAGGTGCTGCAGAGAAATTTGTTTGTCGGGGCTGTTACACAGTTGGTTCTCCCCTTGCGCCTCTGTCTTTTTTCCTGCCAACTACTAAGTCTCTTCGACTCGCCACACTTTAGCCCCGTCTTTATGGCTGCCCGCCAGCTCTGGCGAACGCTGGCAACTGACTCCCACGACTTGTGATCAATGTCACAGGATTTCATGTCGCGTTTGCAGACGTCTTTAAAGCGGAGACATGGACGGCCGGTGGGTCTGATACCAGTGGCGAGCTCGCTGTACAATGTGTCTTTGGGGATCCTGCCATCTTCCATGCAGCTCACATGGCCAAGCCATCTCAAGCGCCGCTGACTCAGTAGTGTGTATAAGCTGGGGATGTTGGCCGCCTCGAGGACTTCTGTGTTGGAGATACGGTCCTGCCACCTGATGCCAAGTAGTCTCCAGAGGCAGCAAAGATGGAATGAATTGAGACGTCGCTCTTGGCTGACATACGTTGTCCAGGCCTCGCTGCCATAGAGCAAAGTACTGAGGACACAGGCTTGATACACTCGGACTTTTGTGTTCCGTGTCAGTGCGCCATTTTCCCACACTCTCTAGATCATTAATATGTATCAGGAAAAGCAAGGGTCCTAGCACTGACATAAGAACGTAGGTACATACAAATTAGGAGCAGGAGTAGGCTATTCGGCCCATTGAGCCTGCTCCAACATTCAACAAGATCATGTCTGATCTGATTGTAACCTCAACTCCATATTCCCGCCTACCCTCGATAACCTTTCACCCCCTTGCTTATCAAAAATCTATCTACCTTTGCCTTAAAAATATTCAAAGAATCTGCTTCCACCCCCTTTCGTGGAAGAAAGTTCCAAAGACTCAAGACCCTCTGAAAGAAATAATTTCTCCTCATCTCTGTTTTAAATGGATGACCCTTTATTTTTAAATAGTAACCCCTAGTTCTAGATTCTCGCACAAGCGGAAATATCCTTTCCACATCCACTGATCCTTGGGGACCTCCACTACAAAGCTTCCTCCAGCCTGAGAAACATCTATTAACCACTACTCTTCGGTTTTTTTTATTCATTCATGGGATGTGGGCGACGCTGGCCAGGCCAGCATTTATTGCCCATCCCTAATTGCCCTCGAGAAGGTGGTGGTGAGCTGCCTTCTTGAAACGCTGCAGTCCATTTGGGGTAGGTATACCCACAGTGCTGTTAGGAAGGGAGTTCCAGGATTTTGACCCAGCGACAGTGAAGGAACGGCAATATAGTTCCAAGTCAGGATGGTGTGTGACGTGGAGGGGAACTTGCAGGCGGTGGTGTTCCCATGTATTTGCTGCCCTTGTCCTTCTAGTTGGTAGAGGTCGCGGGTTTGGAAGGTGCTGTCTAAGGAGCCTTGGTGCATTGCTGCAGTGCATCTTGTAGATGGTACACACTGCTCCCATTGTGCGTCGGTGGTGGAGGGAGTGAATGTTTGTAGATGGGGTGCCAAGCAAGCGGGCTGCTTTGTCCTGGATGGTGTCGAGCTTCTTGAGTGTTGTTGGAGCTGCACCCATCCAGGCAAGTGGACAGTATTCCATCACACTCCTGACTTGTGCCTTGTAGATGGTGGACAGGCTTTGGGGAGTCAGGAGGTGAGTTACTTGCCTGCTTCTGACCTGTTCTTGCAGCCACGGTATTTATATGGCTACTCCAGTTCAGTTTCTGGTCAATGGTAACCTCTAGGATGTTGATAGTGGGGGATTCAGCGATGGTAAAGCCGTTGAATGTCAAGGGGAGATGGCTAGATTCTCTCTTGTTGGAGATGGTCATTGCCTGGCACTTGTTTCCTGTCACTCTGCCAATTCCGCATCCATGTTGCTACCGTCTTTTTTATTCGATTAGCTATAACCTTGCTCACAAGTCTGTTGTGTTACACTGTATCAAACGTCTTTCGAAAGTCCATGTACACCACATCAACTGCATTGCCTTCATCAACCCTCTCTGTTATCTCCTCAAAAAACTCCAGCAAGTTAGTTAAACATGATTTTCCCGTAAGAAATCTACATTAGCTTTCTTTAATTAACCCGCATTTGTCCATGTGACTATGAATTTTGTCCTGAATTATTCTTTCTAGAGGTTTCGCCACCACCGAAGTTAAACTGACTGGCCTGTAGTTGCTGGGCTTATCTTGTCAGGCAAACCCCCACCTGCCAAGACTGAGGCACACATTATTTCACCACATGAACAATTAAACTTAAAATTGCAAGCCCCGACTGGAAAGACATTTGCGTAGTAACAGACAGTGTTGGAATAAGGGACAAAGGACCATGCCCTGACCCGTTCAACCAACAATGGACTTTTGATTACCAGATGTTGAAGGTGGGGGAGCTAGCATTCCAGGTTGACTGCTAAGATAGCAGAATCCACAAACACAGAAGAAATGGTCAGACCAGTTTTAGTCACATGACTAGCTGGCTGTTGGAATTTGAACTTCCAACAGCATTTGAACTCAGAGTGCCGTGTGCTCCTGGAACTGAAGCAGAACTGTCTGCCTGCTCCCATCTCCTTCCCACGGAACTGAATCTTGTGAAAACACGTGAACCTCAGAGAGAAAAGTCTCCTACGTGAACAAAGTTTAAGCAGAATACTGGAATTACCTACAAAAGGACTATACCGTGAGCTTGAAGCACAGTAACAAGATATTGGCTCAAACTGCTCTACTTTTTCTTTTCTTCTCTTTTCTGTCCCTATCTGCATGTGTATATCGTGTGTGCATGCTAGCTTGGGCACGTCGTATATCCATAGGCGTCGACCATATGAGAGTTTAAGTCTAAGTTTTAATAAATGTCACTTTTCTCCTTTAATCCTGAGAAAACCTGGTGTGTTGGTTTCTTTGCCTTATAATTGGAAAGATGTGAACAAGGATTCACAAAGGGGGAGCTCAAAACACAGTGTGTTTAAAATTAATTTCTGTTATAATAAGACCAGGTGAAGATAGTAACAGACCTCTAGATACCTTTCTCACCTGGTCTTAACAATCTTTACACCCTTTTTTGAACAAAGGTGTAACGTTTGCTATTCTCCAGTCCTTTGGCACCACCCCCGAGTCTAAGGAAGAGTGAAAAATTATGACCTGTGCCACTGTGATTTCCACCCTCACTTCCCTCAGTATCCTTGGATGCATCTCATCCGTTCCTGGTGCTTTATCCACTTTAAGTACAGACAGCTTGTCTAATGTGTCCTCCTTATCAATTTTAAACCCCTCCAGTGTCTGAATTATCTCCTCTTTCACCATTGCCTGGGTTGCATCTTCATCCTTGGTAAAGACAGATACAAAGTATTCATTTAATCCCCGAGTTGTGCCCTCTGCCTCCATGCTTAAATCCCCTTTATGGTCCCTAATTGTCCCCATTCCTCCTTTTACCACCCTTTTATGATTTATATGTCTATAGAAAACTTTGGGATTCCCTTTAATGTTAGCTCCCAGTCTCTTTTCATACACTCTCTTTGCTTCTATTATTTGCTTTTTCACTTCCCCTCTGGACCTTTTATATTCAGCCTGGTTCTCAATAGTATTTTCAACCTGGCATCTGTCATAAGTACACTTTTTCTTCTTTATCTTAATCTCTACATCTTTTGTCTTCCAGGGAGCTCTGGATTTGTTTGCCCTACTTTTCCCCTTCGAGGGAACATACCTTGACTGTGCCCGAACTACCTCTTCTTTGAAGATAGCCCATTGTTTAACTACTGTTTTTCCTGTCAGCTTTTGACTCCAATTTATTCAGCCCAGCTCCGTTTTTACCCCATTGAAGTTGGCCTTCCCCCAGTTAATTATTCTTATTCTGGATTGTTCTTTGTCCTTTTCCATAGTCAGCCTAAACCTTATGATACGATGATCACTGTTCCCTAAATGTTCTCCTACTGATTACCTGATCCACTCGGCCCACCTCATTCCCAAGAACTAGGTCTAACAGTGCCTCCTTTCTTGTTGGATGAGCAACATACAGCTGGAGAAAATTTTCCTGAACACACTCCAGGAACTCTTGCCCCTCACTTCCCTTTACAGTACTACTGTCCCAGTCTATGTTTGGATAATTAAAGTCCCCCATTGTAACCACCCTATAATTTTTGCAACTGTCTGTAATTTCCTTGCAATTTTGTTCCTCCATGTCCTTCTCACTAGCTGGTGGCCGGTAGACAACATCGAGCAATGTAACTGTACCTTTTTTGTTCCTGACCACCTCCAGGCGCTTATCCATTGTCTCTCCAGCTAAGGAGGCCAAAGAAGAAGAAAAAAAGACAAATTGTTTCTGTCCTTGACCCCTCTGGGACATCCTTTTTCGCCTTGACCTCTGCAATGCTCTCTTTAATTAATTAATACCTCCATCCCTCCCCCCTTTATTTCCCTTTCCTATTTTTCCTGAACACCTTATATCCAGGAACATTTAACACCCAGTCCTGCCCTTCTTTGAGCCAGGTCTCTGTTGTAACCACAACATCATATTTCCACATGGCAATCTGCACCTGTACCTCACCAGTCTTATTAACCACACATACATGCACATTAATCCTGATTCAGACTTTATCACTTTCTCCCTTACTCTGATCCCACCTAATAACTTACTATTCCCTACTCTCGTGCTATCAATCTCCCCCAGAATTCTGTGCACCTTGGTATTCCCCTCTGATACTTGCTCCTGGTTCCCACACCCCTGACAAGTTACCAGTTTTGCTTCACTCCAATCTGAGTTCCCTCTCAGGTTCCCATCCCCCTGACAATTTAGTTTAAACCCTCCCCAATAGCACTATCCAATCTCCCTGCGAGGCTTTTCATCCCAGTCCTGCTAAGATGCAACCCGTCCACCTTGTACAGGTCCCACTGCCCCAGAACCGGTGCCAATATCTCAGAAATCTGATGCCCTCCCTCCTACACCAGTTCTCCAGCCACGTGTTCAATCGCTCAATTCTCCTATTCTTATGCTCACTTGCAAGTGGGACTGGCAGTAATCCTGAGATTACTGCTTTTGAGGTCCTGCTTTTCAATCACCTTCCTAGCTCCCTAAAATCTGCTTTCAGGACCTCAACCCCCTTCTTCTCTATGTCATTGGTACCAATGTGGACCATGACCTCTGGCTGTTTACCATCCCCCAGAAGAATGTCCTGCAACCGCTCCATGACATCCTTAACCCTGGCACCAGGGAGGCAACACACCATCCTAGAGTCACATTTACTGTTGCAGAAACGCCTGTCTGTTTCCCTAACTAACGAATCCCCATTATCACTGCAGCTGTTCCACTCTTCTTCCTACCCTCCTGTGCAGCTGAGACACCTGTGGTGCCACAAACCTGGCTCTGACTGCACTCCTCTGAGGAACCATCACCCTCACCGGTACCCAAAGTGGAAAAGCGATTAGCACGTGAGATCATATCAGGAGATTCCTGCACAACCTGCCTGGTTCTCTTAGACTGGCTGGCAGTCACCCATTCCCTTGCTGCCTGCATGCTCCTAACCTGTGGTGTGACCACCTCCCTAAACATGCTATTCACGTAGTCCTCCACCTCGCAGATGCACAACAGAGACTCCAGCTGACGCTCGAGTTCCGAAACCTGGAGCTCAAGTTTATGCAGCCAGTGACACTTCCTGCAGATGTGTTTCTCTAGGACACATGGTACGTCCATGACTTTCCACATGCCACAGGATGCACATTCCATTCAGCCGAGCTGCCCTACCATACCTTCACTTTACAGACTGTTTATTCTAAGTAGAATAGCTTAACAGGTACTCACCAGCCAGCTCTTTCCACTGCACCGAAGCAAGAACCAAATACTGGAGGGTTAAAAAAGTAGAAAAATGGAGTACCTCCTCTCCCCTTCACTGAACTTGCCACTCACCAAACCCGAATCTCCACACTCAGCTTGCAATCTGCACACCGTCTTAGTGCAGTCTATCCCAAGTCTGTCCCTGGTCTGTCTCTGGTCTTACTGATGTCTGTCCCGGGACTGAGCGCAGTCTGTCCTGTCCTAACTCCTCTGCCCACACAGTCACACAAAGAGACTTTAACCCGTTCCTACCTGAGATGGATGCTGACTGTCAGGTACCTGTCGATTGCTACAGCCAGGAGGCTGAAGATTGAGCTCTGGGTCAGGACCAGGACGAAGCAGGCGAGGAAGAGGCAGCCGTGGAAGCAGGTCAGCAATCCGACACTGATGGTGATAGCGAAGGGGATGGCGAACGCCCCGACCGCGATGTCAGCCACAGCCAGAGAGACCAAGAAATAGTTAGTGGCCGTTTTGAGGTTGTTGTTGGTGGCCACAGCCCAGCAAACCAGCACATTGCCCAGGATGGCCAACACGGCCATCAGCAGCTCCAGCGCGATGTATGGCTGGTTAACCTCCATGTCCCAGAGCGGCTCAGCGCCCAGTGTCCCCGGAGCCGGCCATCGGGGACCCCGGAGCTCGATACCCGGGACCCAGCTCCAATTCTCCCTCCCTCACTCTGTCTCCTTCTCTCCCTCCCTTCCTCCTCCGCCTCAATCCCTCTCTCCCTCCCTCCCACTCCCCCACTCCCTCTCTCACTCTCACTCCCTGCCTCTCCCTCTCATTCCCTCACTCTCCCTCCCTCACTCCCTCTCCCTCTCAAACCTGTCTGTTTCACTCCCTCTCCCTCTCGCTCCTCTTGGCCTCTTTTCTGTCACTTTTACCTTTTCTCTTCCTCCTTTCTCCGTGCTTTCTGTATTTTTTTTCTGTATCACTCTATTTCTCACATTTGAGTTTGTTTCTCTGAATATCTATCTCCTTTTCTTCTCTCTGTTTGTCAGTATTCTTCCCCTTGTATTTCTCTGTCGCTGTCTCACTTTTCTTTCTTTTCTATACCAGATGTGTCAGTTTCCGATCCCACAACTCCGACACGTCTTATTCTGCCCCGGCAGAGAGCGTCTGAAAACCACATGAGGGAGTGTCACCAAGTATCAAAGAACACCACCTTCTTCCCATTAGGGAGTGTCTTCAAATTGCTGAGAAATCGCACCTTGCTATTAGGGCACATGTCCAAATTACACAGAAGTCTGCCCTGTCACACTGAACAGTACAGAAACAGAGGTTACGAAACGAACAGGCCATTCGGCCCAACCTCTCTGTGTCAGCATTTAACCTCCCTTCACCCACCTACACAATCTAATGACCAGCTCATAGGCTAACAGCAATTCCCAGTTAGCCACTGTCTCAAGATATGAGTGAAGAAACAATGCTGTACCTAATTCGGGAGTGGCTACAAATCAAGGGAAAGAAATGGATTTGCACTATATCTGTCTACACATGGAGGCCATGAGGCTGTAGGGAAGGTGGATCAGAGATAGATGGCGTCCACTGAAGAAGAAAGGAACAGAACATGACTATCTAACCGTTCATTTCAGTCAGTCACAGAGCACTGTACAGAGTCACACTGCACTGTGAAAAGTCTCACTGCATCCTACAGAGTAATAGTGTACTGTGCAGTGTAATACTGCACTGTACAGAGTCACACTGCATGGTACAGAGTCACACTGCACTGTGCAAAGTCTCAATGCATCCTACAGTGTAATACTGCACTGTACAGAGTCACACTGCATGGTACAGAGTCATACTGCACTGTGCAAAGTCTCACTGCATTCTCCAGAGTAATAGTGCACTGTGCAGTGTAATACTGCACTGTATAGAGTCACACTGCACTGTGAAAAGTCTCACTGCATCCTACAGAGTAATAGTGTACTGTGCAGTGTAATACTGCACTGTACAGAGTCACACTGCATGGTACAGAGTCACACTGCACTGTGAAAAGTCTCAATGCATCCTACAGAGTAATAGTGCACTGTGCAGTGTAATACTGCACTGTACAGAGTCACACTGCATGGTACAGAGTCACACTGCACTGTGCAAAGTCTCAATGCATCCTACAGAGTAATACTGCACTGTGCAGTGTAATACTGCACTGTACAGAGTCACACTGCATGGTACAGAGTCACACTGCACTGTGCAAAGTCTCAATGCATTCTACAGAGTAATACTGCACTGTGCAGTGTAATACTGCACTGTACAGAGTCACACTGCACGGTGCAGGGTAAAATTGCATACAGGGTGCCACTGCACTGTACAGAGTCACATTACCTGTATCGTCAAACTGCACTTTTTTTATTATTCATTCATGGGATGTGGGCATCGCTAGCCAGGCCAGCATTTATTGCCCATCCCTAATTGCCCTTGAGAAGGTGGTGGTGAGCTGCCTTCTTGAACCGCTGCAGTCCATGTGGGGTAGGTACACCCACAGTGCTGTTAGGAAGGGGGTTCCAGGTTTTTGACCCTGCTCCTATGTTCCTATGTGTGTGGCTTGGAGGGGAACTTACAAGTGGTGGTGTTCCCATTCATCTGCTGCCCTTGTCCTTCTAGTTGGTAGAGGTCACAGGTTTGGATAGTGCTGTTGTAGGAAGCTTGGCGAATTGCTGCGATGTATGTTGTAGATGGTACACACTGCTGCCACTGTGTGTCGGTGGTGGAGGGAGTGAATGTTTGTGGATGGGGTGCCAATCAAACGGGCTGCTTTGTCCTGGATGGTGTCGAGCTTCTTGAGTGTTGTTGGAGCTGCACCCATCCAGGCAAGTGGAGAGTATTCCATCACACCCCTGACTTGTGCCTTGTAGATGGTGGACAGGCTTTGGGGAGTCAGAAGGTGAGTTACTCACTGCAGGATTCCTCGCCTCTGACCTGCTCCTGTAGCCACAGTATTTATATGTCTGGTCCAGTTAAATTGCTGGTCAGTGATAACCCCGGATGTTGATAGTGGGGGATTCAGCGATGGTAATGCCATTGAATGTCAAGGGGAGATGGTTAGATCTCTCTTGTTGGAGATGGTCATTGCCTGGCATTTGTGTGGCGCGAATGTTACTTGCCACTTATCAGCCAAGCTTGAATGTCAAGGTCTTGCTGCAAGTGGATATGGACTGCTTCAGTATCTATGGAGTCACGAATGATACTGAACACTGCAATCAGCAAACATCCCCACTTCTGACATTATGATGCTGGGAATGTCATGGACGAAGCAGCTGAAGATGGTTAGGCCTGAGGAATTCCTGCAGTGATGTCCTGGGACTGAGATGATTGACCTCCAATAACCACAAACATCTTCCACTGTGCTCGGTATGACTCCAACCAGCGGAGAGTTTTAATCCGCATTCCCATTGACCAATTTTGCTAGGGCTCCTTGGTGGCTGGGATGGATCATCCACTCGGCACTTCTGGCTGAAGATGGATGCAAATGCTTCAGCCTTGTCTTTTGCACTGATGTGCTGGGCTCCCCCATCATTGAGGATGGGGATATTTGTGGAACCTCCTCCTCCAGTTAGTTGTTTAATTGTCCACCACCATTCACGGCTGGATGTGTCAGAAGTTTGATTTGATTCACTGGCTGTGGGATCACTCTGTCTATCGCATGCTAATTCTGCTGTTTAGCATGCATGTAGTCCTGTGTTGTAGCTTCGCCAGGTTCACAACTCATTTTTATGAATGCCTGCTGCTGCTCCTGGCATGCCCTCCTGCACTCTTCATTGAACCAGGGTTGATCTCCTGGCTTGACGGTAATGGTAGAGTGGGGGATATGCGGAGCTATGAGGTTACAGATTGTGGTTGAGTACAATTCTGCTGCTGTTGAGGGCCCACAGCGCCTCATGGATGCCCAGTTTTGAGCTGCTAGATCTTTTCTGAATTTATCCCATTTAGCACAGTGATAGTGGCGCACAACACGATGGTGGGTATCCTCAATGTGAAGTCGGGACTTCATCTCCACAAGGATTGTGCAGTGGTCACTCCTACCAATACTGTCATGGACAAATGCATCCGCAACAAGTAAATTGATGAGGACGAGGTCAAGCATGTTCTTCCTTCTTGTTGGTTAACTCACCGCCTACCACAGGCCCAGTTTGGCTGCAATGTCCTTCAGAACTCAGCCAGCTCGGTCAGTAGTGGTGCTACTGAGCCACTCTTGGGCATTGAAGTCCCCCACACAGAGTACATTCTGTGTCCTTGCTACCCTCAGTGCTTCTTCTAATTGGTGTTCAACATGGAGAAGAACTGATTCATCAATTGAGGGGAGGGTGGTCGGTGGTAATCAGCAGGAGGTTTCCTTGCCCATGTTTGACATGATGCCATGAGACTTCATGGGGTCCAGAGTCAATGTTGAGGACTCCCACCGCAACTCCCTCCCGACTGTATACCACTGTCCCGCCACCTCTGGTGATGCAGAAGTCTGGGACTTTGGCTGTTAAGGTCTGTTGCTTGACTAGTCTGTGGGACAGCACACCCAATTTTGGCACAAGTCCCCAGATGTTAGTGAGGAGGACTTTGCAGTGTCAACTGAGCAGGGTGTGCCATTCCCCAGATCGATGCTGAGTGGCCTATCTTTTTTTTCAACTTTTCTGATGAATTTCAGTTATGAAGATAGATTGGAGAAGTTAGGACTGTTTTCCTTGGAGAAGAGAAGGCTGAGAGGAGATTTGATAGAGGTAATCAAAATCATGGATGGTCTGGACTGAGGAGATAGAGAGAAACTGTTCCCACTCGTGCAAGAATCGTGAAAGAGAGGCACAGATTTTAGGTGATTGGCAAAAGAAACAAAAGCGATATGAGGAAAAAGCTTTTTACACAGTGAGTGGAATGTACTGTCGGAGAGTGTGGTGGAGGCCGGTTCAGTGAGTGTTTAGGATCTGGAATGCACTGTATGAGAGTGTGGTGCAGGCAGGTTCAGTAAGTGTTTAGGATCTGGAATGCACTGTATGAGAGTGCGGTGGAGGCCGGTTCAGTGTGTGGTTAGGATCTGGAATGTAATGTCTGAGATTATGGTGGTGGCAGGTTCAGTGTGTGTTTAGGATCTGGAATGCATTCTCTGTGAGTGTGGTGGAGGCAGGTTCAGTGAGTGTTCAGGATCTGAAATGCACTGTCTGAGAGTGTGGTGGAGGCCGGTTCAGTGTGTGGTTAGGATCTGGAATGTAATGTCTGAGATTATGGTGGTGGCAGGTTCAGTGTGTGTTTAGGATCTGGAATGCATTCTCTGTGAGTGTGGTGGAGGCAGGTTCAGTGAGTGTTCAGGATCTGAAATGCACTGTCTGAGAGTGTGGTGCAGGCAGATTCAGTGAGTGTTTAGGATCTGGAATGCACTGCCTGAGAGTGTGGTGGAGGCAGGTTCAGTGAGTGTTTCGGATCTGGAATGCACTGTCTGAGAGTGTGGTGGAGGCAGGTTCAAGGTGTGTTTAGGATCTGGAATGCACTGTCTGAGAGTGTGGCGGAGGCAGGTTCAGTGAGTGTTTAGGATCTGGAATGCACTGTCTGAGAGTGTGGTGGAGGCAGGTTCAGTGAGTGTTTAGGATCTGGAATGCTCTGTCTGAGAGTGTGGTGGAGGCAGGTTACAGTGTGTGGTTAGGATCTGGAATGCACTGTCTGAGAGTGTGGTCGAGGCCGGTTCAGTGAGTGTTTAGGATCTGGAATGCACTGTTTGAGAGGGTGGTGGAGGCAGGTACAGTGAGTGTTTAGGATCTGGAATGCACTGTCTGAGAGTGTGGTGGAGGCAGGTTCAGTGAGTGTTCAGGATCTGAAATGCACTGTCTGAGAGTGTGGTCGAGGCCGGTTCAGTGAGTGTTTAGGATCTGGAATGCACTGCCTGAGACTGTGGTGGAGGCAGGTTCAGTGAGTGTTCAGGATCTGAAATGCACTGTCTGAGAGTGTGGTGGAGGCAGGTTCAGTGTGTGGTTAGGATCTGGAATGCACTGTCTGAGAGTGTGGTGGAGGCCGGTTCAGTGTGTGTTTAGGATCTGGAATGCACTGTCTGAGAGTGTGGTGGAGGCAGGTTCAGTGAGTGTTTAGGATCTGGAATGCACTGTTTGAGAGGGTGGTGGAGGCAGGTTCAGTGAGTGTTTAGGATCTGGAATGCACTGTCTGAGAGTGTGGTGGAGGCAGGTTCAGTGGGTGTTTCGGATCTGGAATGCACTGTCTGAGAGTGTGGTGGAGGCAGGTTCAGTGAGTGTTTCGGATCTGGAATGCACTGTCTGAGAGTGTGGTGGAGGCAGGTTCAGTGAGTGTTCAGGATCTGAAATGCACTGTCTGAGAGTGTGGTGGAGGCAGGTTCAGTGTGTGGTTAGGATCTGGAATGCACTGTCTGAGAGTGTGGTGGAGGCCGGTTCAGTGTGTGGTTAGGATCTGGAATGCACTGTCTGAGAGTGTTGTGGAGGCAGGTTCAGTGTGTGTTTAGGATCTGGAATGCACTGTCTGAGAGTGTTGTGGAGGCAGGTTCAGTGTGTGTTTAGGATCTGGAATGCATTCTCTGAGAGTGTGGTGGCGGCAGGTTCAGTGGGTGTTTAGGATCTGGAATGCACTGTCTGAGAGTGTGGTGGAGGCCGGTTAAGTGTGTGGTTAGGATCTGGAATGCACTGTCTGACAGTGTGGTGCAGGCCGGTTCAGTGTGTGGTTAGGATCTGGAATGCACTGTCTGAGAGTGTGGTGGAGGCAGGTTCAGTGAGTGTTTAGGATCTGGAATGCATTGTCTCAGCGTGTGGTGGAGGCAGGTTCAGTGAGTGTTTAGGATCTGGAATGCACTGTCTGAGAGTGTGGTGGAGGCAGACTCAGTGAGTGTTTAGGATCTGAAATGCACTGTCTGAGAGTGCGGTGGAGGCAGGTTCAGTGAGTGTTTAGGATCTGGAATGCACTGTCTGAGAGTGTGGTGGAGGCAGACTCAGTGAGTGTTTAGGATCTGAAATGCACTGTCTGAGAGTGCGGTGGAGGCAGGTTCAGTGAGTGTTTCGGATCTGGAATGCACTGTCTGAGAGTGTGGTGGAGGCAGACTCAGTGAATGTTTAGGATCTGAAATGCACTGTCTGAGAGTGTGGTGGAGGCAGGTTCAGTGAGTGTTTCGGATCTGGAATGCACTGTCTGAGAGTGTGGTGGAGGCAGACTCAGTGAATGTTTAGGATCTGAAATGCACTGTCTGAGAGTGTGGTGGAGGCAGGTTCAGTGAGTGTTTTGGATCTGGAATGCACTGTCTGAGAGTGTGGTGGAGGCAGGTTCAGTGAGTGTTTCGGATCTGGAATGCACTGTCTGAGAGTGTGGTGGAGGCAGGTTCAGTGAGTGTTTCGGATCTGGAATGCACTGTCTGAGAGTGTGGTGGAGGCAGGTTCAATGTGTGTTTAGGATCTGGAATGCACTGTCTGAGAGTGTGGCGGAGGCAGGTTCAGTGAGTGTTTAGGATCTGGAATGCTCTGTCTGAGAGTGTGGTGGAGGCAGGTTACAGTGTGTGGTTAGGATCTGGAATGCACTGTCTGAGAGTGTGGTGGAGGCAGGTTCAGTGAGTGTTTAGGATCTGGAATGCACTGTCTGAGAGTGTGGTGGAGGCAGGTTCAGTGAGTGTTTAGGATCTGGAATGCTCTGTCTGAGAGTGTGGTGGAGGCAGGTTACAGTGTGTGGTTAGGATCTGGAATGCACTGTCTGAGAGTGTGGTCGAGGCCGGTTCAGTGTGTGGTTAGGATTTGGAATGCACTGTCTGAGAATGTGGTGGAGGCAGGTTCAGTGAGTGTTTAGGATCTGGAATGCACTGTCTGAGAGTGTGGTGGAGGCAGGTTCAGTGAGTGTTTAGGATCTGGAATGCACTGTCTGAGAGGGTGGTGGAGGCAGGTTCAGTGAGTGTTTAGGATCTGGAATGCTCTGTCTGAGAGTGTGGTGGAGGCAGGTTCAGTGAGTGTTTAGGATCTGGAATGCTCTGTCTGAGAGTGTGGTGGAGGCAGGTTCAGTGTGTGGTTAGGATCTGGAATGCACTGTCTGAGAGTGAGGTGGAGGCAGGTTCAGTGAGTGTTTAGGATCTGGAATGCACTGTCTGAGAGTGTGGTGGTGGCAGGTTCAGTGAGTGTTTAGGATCTGGAATGCACTGTCTGAAAGTGTGGTGGAGGGAGGTTCAGTGAGTGTTAAGGAGCTGGAATGCACTGTATGAGAGTTTGGTGGAGGCAGGTTCATTGTGTGGTTAGGATCTGGAATGCATTGTCTCAGCGTGTGGTGGAGGCAGGTTCAGTGAGTGTTTAGGATCTGGAATGCACTGTCTGAGAGTGTGGTGGAGGCAGACTCAGTGAGTGTTTAGGATCTGAAATGCACTGTCTGAGAGTGCGGTGGAGGCAGGTTCAGTGAGTGTTTAGGATCTGGAATGCACTGTCTGAGAGTGTGGTGGAGGCAGGTTCAGTGAGTGTTTAGGATCTGGAATGCACTGTCTGAGAGGGTGGTGGAGGCAGGTACAGTGAGTGTTTAGAATCTGGAATGCACTGTCTGAGAGGGTGGTGGAGGCAGGTTCAGTGAGTGTTTAGGATCTGGAATGCACTGTCTGAGAGTGTGGTGGAGGCAGGTTCAGTGAGTGTTTAGGATCTGGAATGCACTGTCTGAGAGTGTGGTGGAGGCAGGTTCAGTGAGTGTTTTGGATCTGGAATGCACTGTCTGAGAGTGTGGTGGAGGCAGGTTCAGTGAGTGTTTAGGATCTGGAATGCACTGCCTGAGAGTGTGGTGGAGGCAGGTTCAGTGAATGTTTAGGATCTGGAATGCACTGTCTGAGAGTGTGGTGGAGGCAGGTTCATTGTGTGTTTCGGATCTGGAATGTAATGTCTGAGATTATGGTGGTGGCAGGTTCAGGGAGTGTTTCGGATCTGGAATGCATTCTCTGAGAGTGTGGTGGAGGCAGGTTCAGTGTGTGGTTTCGGATCTGGAATGCCCTGTCTGAGAGCGTGGTGGAGGCATGTTCAGTGAGTGTTCAGGATCTGAAATGCACTGTCTGAGAGTGTGGTGGAGGCAGGTTCAGTGTGTGGTTAGGATCTGGAATGCTCTGTCTGAGAGTGTGGTGGAGGCAGGTTCAGTGAGTGTTCAGGATCTGAAATGCACTGTCTGAGAGTGTGGTGGAGGCAGGTTCAGTGTGTGGTTAGGATCTGGAATGCACTGTCTGAGAGTGTGGTGGTGGCAGGTTCAGTGAGTGTTTACGATCTGGAATGCACTGTCTGAGAGTGTGGTGGAGGCAGGTTCATTGTGTGTTGAGGATCTGGAATGTAATGTCTGAGATTATGGTGGTGGCAGGTTCAGGGAGTGTTTCGGATTTGGAATGCTCTGTCTGAAACTGTGGTGGAGGCCGGTTCAGTGAGTGTTTAGGATCTGGAATGCACTGTCTGAGAGTGTGGTGGAGGCAGGTTCAGTGAGTGTTTAGGATCTGGAATACACTGTCTGAGAGTGTGGTGGAGGCAGGTTCAGTGTGTGTTTAGGATCAGGAATGCATTCTCTGAGAGTGCGGTGGAGGCAGGTTCAGTGAGTGTTTAGGATCTGGAATGCACTGTCTGAGAGTGAGGTGGAGGCAGGTTCAGTGTGTGTTTAGGATCAGGAATGCATTCTCTGAGAGTGTGGTGGAGGCATGTTCAGTGAGTGTTTAGGATCTGGAATGCACTGTCTGAGAGTGTGGTGGAGGCAGGTTCAGTGAGTGTTTAGGATCTGGAATGCACTGTCTGAGAGTGAGGTGGAGGCAGGTTCAGTGTGTGGTTAGGATCTGGAATGCATTCTCTGTGAGTGTGGTGGAGGCATGTTCAGTGAGTGTTTAGGATCTGGAATGCACTGTCTGAGAGTGTGGTGGAGGCAGGTTCAGTGAGTGTTTAGGATCTGTAATGCATTGTCTGAGAGTGAGGTGGAGGCAGGTTCAGTGTGTGTTTAGGATCTGGAATGCACTGTCTGAGAGTGTGGTGGAGGCAGGTTCAGTGAGTGTTTTGGATCTGGAATGCACTGTCTGAGAGTGTGGTGGAGGCAGGTTCAGTGAGTGTTTCGGATCTGGAATGCACTGTCTGAGAGTGTGGTGGACGCAGGTTCAGTGAGTGTTTAGGATCTGGAATGCACTGTCTGAGAGTGTGGTGGAGGCAGGTTCAGTGAGTGTTTAGGATCTGGAATGCACTGTCTGAGAGTGAGGTGGAGGCCGGTTCAGTGTGTGTTTAGGATCTGGAATGCATTCTCTGTGAGTGTGGTGGAGGCAGGTTCAGTGAGTGTTCAGGATCTGAAATGCACTGTCTGAGAGTGTGGTGGAGGCAGGTTCAGTGTGTGGTTAGGATCTGGAATGTAATGTCTGAGATCATGGTGGTGGCAGGTTCAGTGAGTGTTTAGGATCTGGAATGCACTGTCTGAGAGTGTGGTGGAGGCAGGTTCAGTGAGTGTTTTGGATCTGGAATGCACTGTCTGAGATTGTGGTGGAGGCAGGTTCAGTGAGTGTTGAGGATCTGGAATGCACTGTCTGAGAGTGTGGTGGAGGCAGGTTCAGTGTGTGTTTAGGATCTGGAATGCACTGTCTGAGAGTGTGGTGGAAGCAGGTTCAGCGAGTGTTTAGGATCTGGAATGCACTGTCTGAGATTATGGTGGTGGCAGGTTCAGGGAGTGTTTAGGATTTGGAATGCACTGTCTGAGAGTGTGGTGGACGCAGGTTCAGTGTGTGTTTAGGATCTGGAATGCACTGTCTGAGAGTGTGGTGGAGGCAGGTTCAGTGTGTGGTTTCGGATCTGGAATGCCCTGTCTGAGAGCGTGGTGGAGGCAGGTTCAGTGTGTGGTTTCGGATCTGGAATGCCCTGTCTGAGAGTGTGGTGGAGGCAGGTTCAGCGAGTGTTTAGGATCTGGAATGCTCTGTCTGAGAGTGTGGTGGAGGCAGGTTCAGTGAGTGTTTAGGATCTGGAATGCACTGTCTGAGATTATGGTGGTGGCAGGTTCAGGGAGTTTTTAGGATTTGGAATGCACTGTCTGAGAGTGTGGTGGAGGCAGGTTCAGTGTGTCTTTAGGATCTGGAATGCACTGTCTGAGAGTGTGGTTGAGGCAGGTTCAGTGTGTGGTTTCGGATCTGGAATGCCCTGTCTGAGAGTGCGGTGGAGGCAGGTTCAGTGTGTGTTTAGGATCTGGAATGCATTCTCTGAGAGTGTGGTGGAGGCAGGTTCAGTGAGTGTTTAGGATCTGGAATGCACTGTCTGAGCGTGTGGTGGAGGCAGGTTCAGTGAGTGTTTAGGATCTGGAATGCACTGTCTGAGAGTGTGGTGGAGGCAGGTTCAGTGAGTGTTTAGGATCTGGAATGCACTGTCTGAGAGTGTGGTGGAGGCAGGTTCAGTGAGTGTTTAGGATCTGGAATGCTCTGTCTGAGAGTGTGGTGGAGGCATGTTCAGTGAGTGTTTAGGATCTGGAATGCACTGTCTGAGAGTGTGGTGGTGGCAGGTTCAGTGAGTGTTTAGGATCTGGAATGCACAGTCTGAAAGTGTGGTGGAGGGAGGTTCAGTGAGTGTTAAGGAGCTGGAATGCACTGTATGAGAGTTTGGTGGAGGCAGGTTCATTGTGTGGTTAGGATCTGGAATGCATTGTCTGAGCGTGTGGTGGAGGCAGGTTCAGTGAGTGTTTAGGATCTGGAATGCACTGTCTGAGAGTGTGGTGGAGGCAGACTCAGTGAGTGTTTAGGATCTGAAATGCACTGTCTGAGAGTGCGGTGGAGGCAGGTTCAGTGAGTGTTTTGGATCTGGAATGCACTGTCTGAGAGTGTGGTGGAGGCAGGTTCAGTGAGTGTTTAGGATCTGGAATGCACTGTCTGAGAGTGTGGTGGAGGCAGGTTCAGTGAGTGTTTAGGATCTGGAATGCACTGTCTGAGAGCGTGGTGGAGGCAGGTTCAGTGAGTGTTTAGGATCTGGAATGAACTGTCTGAGAGTGTGGTGGAGGCAGGTTCAGTGAGTGTTTAGGATCTGGAATGCACTGTCTGAGAGTGTGGTGGAGACAGGTCCAGTGAGTGTTTAGGATCTGGAATGCACTGTCTGAGTGTGTGGTGCAGGCAGGTTCATTGTGTGTTTAGGATCTGGAATGCATTGTCTGAGAGTGTGGTGGAGGCAGGTTCATTGTGTGTTGAGGATCTGGAATGTAATGTCTGAGATTATGGTGGTGGCAGGTTCAGGGAGTGTTTCGGATTTGGAATGCTCTGTCTGAAACTGTGGTGGAGGCCGGTTCAGTGAGTGTTTAGGATCTGGAATGCACTGTCTGAGAGTGTGGTGGAGGCAGGTTCAGTGAGTGTTTAGGATCTGGAATACACTGTCTGAGAGTGTGGTGGAGGCAGGTTCAGTGTGTGTTTAGGATCAGGAATGCATTCTCTGAGAGTGCGGTGGAGGCAGGTTCAGTGAGTGTTTAGGATCTGGAATGCACTGTCTGAGAGTGAGGTGGAGGCAGGTTCAGTGTGTGTTTAGGATCAGGAATGCATTCTCTGAGAGTGTGGTGGAGGCATGTTCAGTGAGTGTTTAGGATCTGGAATGCACTGTCTGAGAGTGTGGTGGAGGCAGGTTCAGTGAGTGTTTAGGATCTGGAATGCACTGTCTGAGAGTGAGGTGGAGGCAGGTTCAGTGTGTGGTTAGGATCTGGAATGCATTCTCTGTGAGTGTGGTGGAGGCATGTTCAGTGAGTGTTTAGGATCTGGAATGCACTGTCTGAGAGTGTGGTGGAGGCAGGTTCAGTGAGTGTTTAGGATCTGGAATGCATTGTCTGAGAGTGAGGTGGAGGCAGGTTCAGTGTGTGTTTAGGATCTGGAATGCACTGTCTGAGAGTGTGGTGGAGGCAGGTTCAGTGAGTGTTTTGGATCTGGAATGCACTGTCTGAGAGTGTGGTGGAGGCAGGTTCAGTGAGTGTTTCGGATCTGGAATGCACTGTCTGAGAGTGTGGTGGACGCAGGTTCAGTGAGTGTTTAGGATCTGGAATGCACTGTCTGAGAGTGTGGTGGAGGCAGGTTCAGTGAGTGTTTAGGATCTGGAATGCACTGTCTGAGAGTGAGGTGGAGGCCGGTTCAGTGTGTGTTTAGGATCTGGAATGCATTCTCTGTGAGTGTGGTGGAGGCAGGTTCAGTGAGTGTTCAGGATCTGAAATGCACTGTCTGAGAGTGTGGTGGAGGCAGGTTCAGTGTGTGGTTAGGATCTGGAATGTAATGTCTGAGATCATGGTGGTGGCAGGTTCAGTGAGTGTTTAGGATCTGGAATGCACTGTCTGAGAGTGTGGTGGAGGCAGGTTCAGTGAGTGTTTTGGATCTGGAATGCACTGTCTGAGATTGTGGTGGAGGCAGGTTCAGTGAGTGTTGAGGATCTGGAATGCACTGTCTGAGAGTGTGGTGGAGGCAGGTTCAGTGTGTGTTTAGGATCTGGAATGCACTGTCTGAGAGTGTGGTGGAAGCAGGTTCAGCGAGTGTTTAGGATCTGGAATGCACTGTCTGAGATTATGGTGGTGGCAGGTTCAGGGAGTGTTTAGGATTTGGAATGCACTGTCTGAGAGTGTGGTGGACGCAGGTTCAGTGTGTGTTTAGGATCTGGAATGCACTGTCTGAGAGTGTGGTGGAGGCAGGTTCAGTGTGTGGTTTCGGATCTGGAATGCCCTGTCTGAGAGCGTGGTGGAGGCAGGTTCAGTGTGTGGTTTCGGATCTGGAATGCCCTGTCTGAGAGTGTGGTGGAGGCAGGTTCAGCGAGTGTTTAGGATCTGGAATGCTCTGTCTGAGAGTGTGGTGGAGGCAGGTTCAGTGAGTGTTTAGGATCTGGAATGCACTGTCTGAGATTATGGTGGTGGCAGGTTCAGGGAGTTTTTAGGATTTGGAATGCACTGTCTGAGAGTGTGGTGGAGGCAGGTTCAGTGTGTCTTTAGGATCTGGAATGCACTGTCTGAGAGTGTGGTTGAGGCAGGTTCAGTGTGTGGTTTCGGATCTGGAATGCCCTGTCTGAGAGTGCGGTGGAGGCAGGTTCAGTGTGTGTTTAGGATCTGGAATGCATTCTCTGAGAGTGTGGTGGAGGCAGGTTCAGTGAGTGTTTAGGATCTGGAATGCACTGTCTGAGCGTGTGGTGGAGGCAGGTTCAGTGAGTGTTTAGGATCTGGAATGCACTGTCTGAGAGTGTGGTGGAGGCAGGTTCAGTGAGTGTTTAGGATCTGGAATGCACTGTCTGAGAGTGTGGTGGAGGCAGGTTCAGTGAGTGTTTAGGATCTGGAATGCTCTGTCTGAGAGTGTGGTGGAGGCATGTTCAGTGAGTGTTTAGGATCTGGAATGCACTGTCTGAGAGTGTGGTGGTGGCAGGTTCAGTGAGTGTTTAGGATCTGGAATGCACAGTCTGAAAGTGTGGTGGAGGGAGGTTCAGTGAGTGTTAAGGAGCTGGAATGCACTGTATGAGAGTTTGGTGGAGGCAGGTTCATTGTGTGGTTAGGATCTGGAATGCATTGTCTGAGCGTGTGGTGGAGGCAGGTTCAGTGAGTGTTTAGGATCTGGAATGCACTGTCTGAGAGTGTGGTGGAGGCAGACTCAGTGAGTGTTTAGGATCTGAAATGCACTGTCTGAGAGTGCGGTGGAGGCAGGTTCAGTGAGTGTTTTGGATCTGGAATGCACTGTCTGAGAGTGTGGTGGAGGCAGGTTCAGTGAGTGTTTAGGATCTGGAATGCACTGTCTGAGAGTGTGGTGGAGGCAGGTTCAGTGAGTGTTTAGGATCTGGAATGCACTGTCTGAGAGCGTGGTGGAGGCAGGTTCAGTGAGTGTTTAGGATCTGGAATGAACTGTCTGAGAGTGTGGTGGAGGCAGGTTCAGTGAGTGTTTAGGATCTGGAATGCACTGTCTGAGAGTGTGGTGGAGACAGGTCCAGTGAGTGTTTAGGATCTGGAATGCACTGTCTGAGTGTGTGGTGCAGGCAGGTTCATTGTGTGTTTAGGATCTGGAATGCATTGTCTGAGAGTGTGGTGGAGGCAGGTTCAGTGAGTGTTTAGGATCTGGAATGCACTGTCTGAGTGTGTGGTGCAGGCAGGTTCATTGTGTGTTTAGGATCTGGAATGCATTGTCTGAGAGTGTGGTGGAGGCAGGTTCAGTGAGTGTTTAGGATCTGGAATGCACTGCCTGAGAGTGTGGTGGAGGCAGGTTCAGTGAGTGTTTAGGATCTGGAATGCACTGTCTGAGAGTGTGGTGGAGGCAGGTTCATTGTGTGTTTAGGATCTGGAATGTAATGTCGGAGATTATGGTGGTGGCAGGTTCAGGGAGTGTTTCGGATCTGGAATGCATTCTCTGAGAGTGTGGTGGAGGCAGGTTCAGTGTGTGGTTTCGGATCTGGAATGCCCTGTCTGAGAGCGTGGTGGAGGCATGTTCAGTGAGTGTTTAGGATCTGGCATGCATTCTCTGAGAGTGTGGTGGAGGCAGGTTCAGTGTGTGGTTTCGGATCTGGAATGCACTGTCTGAGAGTGTGGTGGAGGCCGGTTCAGTGAGTGTTTAGGATCTGGAATGCACTGTCTGAGACTGCGGTGGAGGCAGGTTCAGTGAGTGTTTAGGATCTGGCATGCATTCTCTGAGAGTGTGGTGGAGGCAGGTTCAGTGTGTGGTTTCGGATCTGGAATGCACTGTCTGAGAGTGTGGTGGAGGCCGGTTCAGTGAGTGTTTAGGATCTGGAATGCACTGTCTGAGACTGCGGTGGAGGCAGGTTCAGTGAGTGTTTAGGATCTGGAATGCACTGTCTGAGAGTGTGGTGGCGGCAGGTTCAGTGAGTGTTTAGGATTTGGAATGCACTGTCTGAGAGTGTGGTGGAGGCAGGTTCAGTGAGTGTTTAGGATCTGGAATGCACTGTGTGAGAGTGTGGTGGAGGCAGGTTCAGTGAGTGTTTAGGATCTGGAATACACTGTCTGAGAGTGTGGTGGAGGCAGGTTCAGTGTGTGTTTAGGATCAGGAATGCATTCTCTGAGAGTGCGGTGGAGGCAGGTTCAGTGAGTGTTTAGGATCTGGAATGCACTGTCTGAGAGTGAGGTGGAGGCAGGTTCAGTGTGTGTTTAGGATCAGGAATGCATTCTCTGAGAGTGTGGTGGAGGCATGTTCAGTGAGTGTTTAGGATCTGGAATGCACTGTCTGAGAGTGTGGTGGACGCAGGTTCAGTGAGTGTTTAGGATGTGGAATGCACTGTCTGAGAGTGAGGTGGAGGCAGGTTCAGTGTGTGTTTAGGATCAGGAATGCATTCTCTGAGAGTGCGGTGGAGGCAGGTTCAGTGAGTGTTTAGGATCTGGAATGCACTGTCTGAGAGTGAGGTAGAGGCAGGTTCAGTGTGTGTTTAGGATCAGGAATGCATTCTCTGAGAGTGTGGTGGAGGCATGTTCAGTGAGTGTTTAGGATCTGGAATGCACTGTCTGAGAGTGTGGTGGAGGCAGGTTCAGTGAGTGTTTAGGATCTGGAATGCACTGTCTGAGAGTGAGGTGGAGGCAGGTTCAGTGTGTGGTTAGGATCTGGAATGCATTCTCTGTGAGTGTGGTGGAGGCATGTTCAGTGAGTGTTTAGGATCTGGAATGTAATGTCTGAGATTATGGTGGTGGCAGGTTCAGTGAGTGTTTAGGATCTGGAATGCACTGTCTGAGAGTGTGGTGGAGGCAGGTTCAGTGAGTGTTTTGGATCTGGAATGCACTGTCTGAGATTGTGGTGGAGGCAGGTTCAATGAGTGTTGAGGATCTGGAATGCACTGTCTGAGAGTGTGGTGGAGGCAGGTTCATTGTGTGTTTAGGATCTGGAATGCATTGTCTGAGAGTGTGGTGGAGGCAGGTTCAGTGAGTGTTTAGGATCTGGAATGCACTGTCTGAGTGTGTGGTGCAGGCAGGTTCATTGTGTGTTTAGGATCTGGAATGCATTGTCTGAGAGTGTGGTGGAGGCAGGTTCAGTGAGTGTTTAGGATCTGGAATGCACTGCCTGAGAGTGTGGTGGAGGCAGGTTCAGTGAGTGTTTAGGATCTGGAATGCACTGTCTGAGAGTGTGGTGGAGGCAGGTTCATTGTGTGTTTAGGATCTGGAATGTAATGTCGGAGATTATGGTGGTGGCAGGTTCAGGGAGTGTTTCGGATCTGGAATGCATTCTCTGAGAGTGTGGTGGAGGCAGGTTCAGTGTGTGGTTTCGGATCTGGAATGCCCTGTCTGAGAGCGTGGTGGAGGCATGTTCAGTGAGTGTTTAGGATCTGGCATGCATTCTCTGAGAGTGTGGTGGAGGCAGGTTCAGTGTGTGGTTTCGGATCTGGAATGCACTGTCTGAGAGTGAGGTGGAGGCAGGTTCAGTGTGTGGTTAGGATCTGGAATGCATTCTCTGTGAGTGTGGTGGAGGCATGTTCAGTGAGTGTTTAGGATCTGGAATGCACTGTCTGAGAGTGTGGTGGAGGCAGGTTCAGTGAGTGTTTAGGATCTGGAATGCATTGTCTGAGAGTGAGGTGGAGGCAGGTTCAGTGTGTGTTTAGGATCTGGAATGCACTGTCTGAGAGTGTGGTGGAGGCAGGTTCAGTGAGTGTTTTGGATCTGGAATGCACTGTCTGAGAGTGTGGTGGAGGCAGGTTCAGTGAGTGTTTCGGATCTGGAATGCACTGTCTGAGAGTGTGGTGGACGCAGGTTCAGTGAGTGTTTAGGATCTGGAATGCACTGTCTGAGAGTGTGGTGGAGGCAGGTTCAGTGAGTGTTTAGGATCTGGAATGCACTGTCTGAGAGTGAGGTGGAGGCCGGTTCAGTGTGTGTTTAGGATCTGGAATGCATTCTCTGTGAGTGTGGTGGAGGCAGGTTCAGTGAGTGTTCAGGATCTGAAATGCACTGTCTGAGAGTGTGGTGGAGGCAGGTTCAGTGTGTGGTTAGGATCTGGAATGTAATGTCTGAGATCATGGTGGTGGCAGGTTCAGTGAGTGTTTAGGATCTGGAATGCACTGTCTGAGAGTGTGGTGGAGGCAGGTTCAGTGAGTGTTTTGGATCTGGAATGCACTGTCTGAGATTGTGGTGGAGGCAGGTTCAGTGAGTGTTGAGGATCTGGAATGCACTGTCTGAGAGTGTGGTGGAGGCAGGTTCAGTGTGTGTTTAGGATCTGGAATGCACTGTCTGAGAGTGTGGTGGAAGCAGGTTCAGCGAGTGTTTAGGATCTGGAATGCACTGTCTGAGATTATGGTGGTGGCAGGTTCAGGGAGTGTTTCGGATTTGGAATGCTCTGTCTGAAACTGTGGTGGAGGCCGGTTCAGTGAGTGTTTAGGATCTGGAATGCACTGTCTGAGAGTGTGGTGGAGGCAGGTTCAGTGAGTGTTTAGGATCTGGAATACACTGTCTGAGAGTGTGGTGGAGGCAGGTTCAGTGTGTGTTTAGGATCAGGAATGCATTCTCTGAGAGTGCGGTGGAGGCAGGTTCAGTGAGTGTTTAGGATCTGGAATGCACTGTCTGAGAGTGAGGTGGAGGCAGGTTCAGTGTGTGTTTAGGATCAGGAATGCATTCTCTGAGAGTGTGGTGGAGGCATGTTCAGTGAGTGTTTAGGATCTGGAATGCACTGTCTGAGAGTGTGGTGGAGGCAGGTTCAGTGAGTGTTTAGGATCTGGAATGCACTGTCTGAGAGTGAGGTGGAGGCAGGTTCAGTGTGTGGTTAGGATCTGGAATGCATTCTCTGTGAGTGTGGTGGAGGCATGTTCAGTGAGTGTTTAGGATCTGGAATGCACTGTCTGAGAGTGTGGTGGAGGCAGGTTCAGTGAGTGTTTAGGATCTGGAATGCATTGTCTGAGAGTGAGGTGGAGGCAGGTTCAGTGTGTGTTTAGGATCTGGAATGCACTGTCTGAGAGTGTGGTGGAGGCAGGTTCAGTGAGTGTTTTGGATCTGGAATGCACTGTCTGAGAGTGTGGTGGAGGCAGGTTCAGTGAGTGTTTCGGATCTGGAATGCACTGTCTGAGAGTGTGGTGGACGCAGGTTCAGTGAGTGTTTAGGATCTGGAATGCACTGTCTGAGAGTGTGGTGGAGGCAGGTTCAGTGAGTGTTTAGGATCTGGAATGCACTGTCTGAGAGTGAGGTGGAGGCCGGTTCAGTGTGTGTTTAGGATCTGGAATGCATTCTCTGTGAGTGTGGTGGAGGCAGGTTCAGTGAGTGTTCAGGATCTGAAATGCACTGTCTGAGAGTGTGGTGGAGGCAGGTTCAGTGTGTGGTTAGGATCTGGAATGTAATGTCTGAGATCATGGTGGTGGCAGGTTCAGTGAGTGTTTAGGATCTGGAATGCACTGTCTGAGAGTGTGGTGGAGGCAGGTTCAGTGAGTGTTTTGGATCTGGAATGCACTGTCTGAGATTGTGGTGGAGGCAGGTTCAGTGAGTGTTGAGGATCTGGAATGCACTGTCTGAGAGTGTGGTGGAGGCAGGTTCAGTGTGTGTTTAGGATCTGGAATGCACTGTCTGAGAGTGTGGTGGAAGCAGGTTCAGCGAGTGTTTAGGATCTGGAATGCACTGTCTGAGATTATGGTGGTGGCAGGTTCAGGGAGTGTTTAGGATTTGGAATGCACTGTCTGAGAGTGTGGTGGACGCAGGTTCAGTGTGTGTTTAGGATCTGGAATGCACTGTCTGAGAGTGTGGTGGAGGCAGGTTCAGTGTGTGGTTTCGGATCTGGAATGCCCTGTCTGAGAGCGTGGTGGAGGCAGGTTCAGTGTGTGGTTTCGGATCTGGAATGCCCTGTCTGAGAGTGTGGTGGAGGCAGGTTCAGCGAGTGTTTAGGATCTGGAATGCTCTGTCTGAGAGTGTGGTGGAGGCAGGTTCAGTGAGTGTTTAGGATCTGGAATGCACTGTCTGAGATTATGGTGGTGGCAGGTTCAGGGAGTTTTTAGGATTTGGAATGCACTGTCTGAGAGTGTGGTGGAGGCAGGTTCAGTGTGTCTTTAGGATCTGGAATGCACTGTCTGAGAGTGTGGTTGAGGCAGGTTCAGTGTGTGGTTTCGGATCTGGAATGCCCTGTCTGAGAGTGCGGTGGAGGCAGGTTCAGTGTGTGTTTAGGATCTGGAATGCATTCTCTGAGAGTGTGGTGGAGGCAGGTTCAGTGAGTGTTTAGGATCTGGAATGCACTGTCTGAGCGTGTGGTGGAGGCAGGTTCAGTGAGTGTTTAGGATCTGGAATGCACTGTCTGAGAGTGTGGTGGAGGCAGGTTCAGTGAGTGTTTAGGATCTGGAATGCACTGTCTGAGAGTGTGGTGGAGGCAGGTTCAGTGAGTGTTTAGGATCTGGAATGCTCTGTCTGAGAGTGTGGTGGAGGCATGTTCAGTGAGTGTTTAGGATCTGGAATGCACTGTCTGAGAGTGTGGTGGTGGCAGGTTCAGTGAGTGTTTAGGATCTGGAATGCACAGTCTGAAAGTGTGGTGGAGGGAGGTTCAGTGAGTGTTAAGGAGCTGGAATGCACTGTATGAGAGTTTGGTGGAGGCAGGTTCATTGTGTGGTTAGGATCTGGAATGCATTGTCTGAGCGTGTGGTGGAGGCAGGTTCAGTGAGTGTTTAGGATCTGGAATGCACTGTCTGAGAGTGTGGTGGAGGCAGACTCAGTGAGTGTTTAGGATCTGAAATGCACTGTCTGAGAGTGCGGTGGAGG
The DNA here is from genome assembly GCF_036365525.1 of Heterodontus francisci. Classification (NCBI taxonomy): domain Eukaryota; kingdom Metazoa; phylum Chordata; class Chondrichthyes; order Heterodontiformes; family Heterodontidae; genus Heterodontus; species Heterodontus francisci. Next base: position 64,999,026 of record NC_090400.1, read on the forward strand.
CAGGTTCAGTGAGTGTTTTGGATCTGGAATGCACTGTCTGAGAGTGTGGTGGAGGCAGGTTCAGTGAGTGTTTAGGATCTGGAATGCACTGTCTGAGAGTGTGGTGGAGGCAGGTTCAGTGAGTGTTTAGGATCTGGAATGCACTGTCTGAGAGCGTGGTGGAGGCAGGTTCAGTGAGTGTTTAGGATCTGGAATGAACTGTCTGAGAGTGTGGTGGAGGCAGGTTCAGTGAGTGTTTAGGATCTGGAATGCACTGTCTGAGAGTGTGGTGGAGACAGGTCCAGTGAGTGTTTAGGATCTGGAATGCACTGTCTGAGTGTGTGGTGCAGGCAGGTTCATTGTGTGTTTAGGATCTGGAATGCATTGTCTGAGAGTGTGGTGGAGGCAGGTTCAGTGAGTGTTTAGGATCTGGAATGCACTGTCTGAGTGTGTGGTGCAGGCAGGTTCATTGTGTGTTTAGGATCTGGAATGCATTGTCTGAGAGTGTGGTGGAGGCAGGTTCAGTGAGTGTTTAGGATCTGGAATGCACTGCCTGAGAGTGTGGTGGAGGCAGGTTCAGTGAGTGTTTAGGATCTGGAATGCACTGTCTGAGAGTGTGGTGGAGGCAGGTTCATTGTGTGTTTAGGATCTGGAATGTAATGTCGGAGATTATGGTGGTGGCAGGTTCAGGGAGTGTTTCGGATCTGGAATGCATTCTCTGAGAGTGTGGTGGAGGCAGGTTCAGTGTGTGGTTTCGGATCTGGAATGCCCTGTCTGAGAGCGTGGTGGAGGCATGTTCAGTGAGTGTTTAGGATCTGGCATGCATTCTCTGAGAGTGTGGTGGAGGCAGGTTCAGTGTGTGGTTTCGGATCTGGAATGCACTGTCTGAGAGTGTGGTGGAGGCCGGTTCAGTGAGTGTTTAGGATCTGGAATGCACTGTCTGAGACTGCGGTGGAGGCAGGTTCAGTGAGTGTTTAGGATCTGGCATGCATTCTCTGAGAGTGTGGTGGAGGCAGGTTCAGTGTGTGGTTTCGGATCTGGAATGCACTGTCTGAGAGTGTGGTGGAGGCCGGTTCAGTGAGTGTTTAGGATCTGGAATGCACTGTCTGAGACTGCGGTGGAGGCAGGTTCAGTGAGTGTTTAGGATCTGGAATGCACTGTCTGAGAGTGTGGTGGCGGCAGGTTCAGTGAGTGTTTAGGATTTGGAATGCACTGTCTGAGAGTGTGGTGGAGGCAGGTTCAGTGAGTGTTTAGGATCTGGAATGCACTGTGTGAGAGTGTGGTGGAGGCAGGTTCAGTGAGTGTTTAGGATCTGGAATACACTGTCTGAGAGTGTGGTGGAGGCAGGTTCAGTGTGTGTTTAGGATCAGGAATGCATTCTCTGAGAGTGCGGTGGAGGCAGGTTCAGTGAGTGTTTAGGATCTGGAATGCACTGTCTGAGAGTGAGGTGGAGGCAGGTTCAGTGTGTGTTTAGGATCAGGAATGCATTCTCTGAGAGTGTGGTGGAGGCATGTTCAGTGAGTGTTTAGGATCTGGAATGCACTGTCTGAGAGTGTGGTGGACGCAGGTTCAGTGAGTGTTTAGGATGTGGAATGCACTGTCTGAGAGTGAGGTGGAGGCAGGTTCAGTGTGTGTTTAGGATCAGGAATGCATTCTCTGAGAGTGCGGTGGAGGCAGGTTCAGTGAGTGTTTAGGATCTGGAATGCACTGTCTGAGAGTGAGGTAGAGGCAGGTTCAGTGTGTGTTTAGGATCAGGAATGCATTCTCTGAGAGTGTGGTGGAGGCATGTTCAGTGAGTGTTTAGGATCTGGAATGCACTGTCTGAGAGTGTGGTGGAGGCAGGTTCAGTGAGTGTTTAGGATCTGGAATGCACTGTCTGAGAGTGAGGTGGAGGCAGGTTCAGTGTGTGGTTAGGATCTGGAATGCATTCTCTGTGAGTGTGGTGGAGGCATGTTCAGTGAGTGTTTAGGATCTGGAATGTAATGTCTGAGATTATGGTGGTGGCAGGTTCAGTGAGTGTTTAGGATCTGGAATGCACTGTCTGAGAGTGTGGTGGAGGCAGGTTCAGTGAGTGTTTTGGATCTGGAATGCACTGTCTGAGATTGTGGTGGAGGCAGGTTCAATGAGTGTTGAGGATCTGGAATGCACTGTCTGAGAGTGTGGTGGAGGCAGGTTCATTGTGTGTTTAGGATCTGGAATGCATTGTCTGAGAGTGTGGTGGAGGCAGGTTCAGTGAGTGTTTAGGATCTGGAATGCACTGTCTGAGTGTGTGGTGCAGGCAGGTTCATTGTGTGTTTAGGATCTGGAATGCATTGTCTGAGAGTGTGGTGGAGGCAGGTTCAGTGAGTGTTTAGGATCTGGAATGCACTGCCTGAGAGTGTGGTGGAGGCAGGTTCAGTGAGTGTTTAGGATCTGGAATGCACTGTCTGAGAGTGTGGTGGAGGCAGGTTCATTGTGTGTTTAGGATCTGGAATGTAATGTCGGAGATTATGGTGGTGGCAGGTTCAGGGAGTGTTTCGGATCTGGAATGCATTCTCTGAGAGTGTGGTGGAGGCAGGTTCAGTGTGTGGTTTCGGATCTGGAATGCCCTGTCTGAGAGCGTGGTGGAGGCATGTTCAGTGAGTGTTTAGGATCTGGCATGCATTCTCTGAGAGTGTGGTGGAGGCAGGTTCAGTGTGTGGTTTCGGATCTGGAATGCACTGTCTGAGAGTGTGGTGGAGGCCGGTTCAGTGAGTGTTTAGGATCTGGAATGCACTGTCTGAGACTGCAGTGGAGGCAGGTTCAGTGAGTGTTTAGGATCTGGCATGCATTCTCTGAGAGTGTGGTGGAGGCAGGTTCAGTGTGTGGTTTCGGATCTGGAATGCACTGTCTGAGAGTGTGGTGGAGGCCGGTTCAGTGAGTGTTTAGGATCTGGAATGCACTGTCTGAGACTGCGGTGGAGGCAGGTTCAGTGAGTGTTTAGGATCTGGAATGCACTGTCTGAGAGTGTGGTGGCGGCAGGTTCAGTGAGTGTTTAGGATTTGGAATGCACTGTCTGAGAGTGTGGTGGAGGCAGGTTCAGTGAGTGTTTAGGATCTGGAATGCACTGTGTGAGAGTGTGGTGGAGGCAGGTTCAGTGAGTGTTTAGGATCTGGAATACACTGTCTGAGAGTGTGGTGGAGGCAGGTTCAGTGTGTGTTTAGGATCAGGAATGCATTCTCTGAGAGTGCGGTGGAGGCAGGTTCAGTGAGTGTTTAGGATCTGGAATGCACTGTCTGAGAGTGAGGTGGAGGCAGGTTCAGTGTGTGTTTAGGATCAGGAATGCATTCTCTGAGAGTGTGGTGGAGGCATGTTCAGTGAGTGTTTAGGATCTGGAATGCACTGTCTGAGAGTGTGGTGGACGCAGGTTCAGTGAGTGTTTAGGATGTGGAATGCACTGTCTGAGAGTGAGGTGGAGGCAGGTTCAGTGTGTGTTTAGGATCAGGAATGCATTCTCTGAGAGTGTGGTGGAGGCAGGTTCAGTGAGTGTTTAGGATCTGGAATGCACTGTCTGAGAGTGAGGTAGAGGCAGGTTCAGTGTGTGTTTAGGATCAGGAATGCATTCTCTGAGAGTGTGGTGGAGGCATGTTCAGTGAGTGTTTAGGATCTGGAATGCACTGTCTGAGAGTGTGGTGGAGGCAGGTTCAGTGAGTGTTTAGGATCTGGAATGCACTGTCTGAGAGTGAGTTGGAGGCAGGTTCAGTGTGTGGTTAGGATCTGGAATGCATTCTCTGTGAGTGTGGTGGAGGCAGGTTCAGTGAGTGTTTAGGATCTGGAATGTAATGTCTGAGATTATGGTGGTGGCAGGTTCAGTGAGTGTTTAGGATCTGGAATGCACTGTCTGAGAGTGTCGTGGAGGCAGGTTCAGTGAGTGTTTTGGATCTGGAATGCACTGTCTGAGATTGTGGTGGAGGCAGGTTCAATGAGTGTTGAGGATCTGGAATGCACTGTCTGAGAGTGTGGTGGAGGCAGGTTCAGTGTGTGTTTAGGATCTGGAATGCACTGTCTGAGAGTGTGGTGGAAGAAGGTTCAGCGAGTGTTTAGGATCTGGAATGCACTGTCTGAGATTATGGTGGTGGCAGGTTCAGGGAGTGTTTAGGATTTGGAATGCACTGTCTGAGAGTGTGGTGGAGGCAGGTTCAGTGTGTGTTTAGGATCTGGAATGCACTGTCTGAGAGTGTGGTGGAGGCAGGTTCAGTGTGTGGTTTCGGATCTGGAATGCCCTGTCTGAGAGCGTGGTGGAGGCAGGTTCAGTGTGTGGTTTCGGATCTGGAATGCCCTGTCTGAGAGTGTGGTGGAGGCAGGTTCAGCAATTGTTTAGGATCTGGAATGCTCTGTCTGAGAGTGTGGTGGAGGCAGGTTCAGTGAGTGTTTAGGATCTGGAATGCACTGTCTGAGATTATGGTGGTGGCAGGTTCAGGGAGTGTTTAGGATTTGGAATGCACTGTCTGAGAGTGTGGTGGAGGCAGGTTCAGTGTGTGTTTAGGATCTGGAATGCACTGTCTGAGAGTGTGGTTGAGGCAGGTTCAGTGTGTGGTTTCGGATCTGGAATGCCCTGTCTGAGAGTGCGGTGGAGGCAGGTTCAGTGTGTGTTTAGGATCTGGAATGCATTCTCTGAGAGTGTGGTGGAGGCAGGTTCAGTGAGTGTTTAGGATCTGGAATGCACTGTCTGAGCGTGTGGTGGAGGCAGGTTCAGTGAGTGTTTAGGATCTGGAATGCACTGTCTGAGAGTGTGGTGGAGGCAGGTTCAGTGAGTGTTTAGGATCTGGAATGCTCTGTCTGAGAGTGTGGTGGAGGCATGTTCAGTGAGTGTTTAGGATCTGGAATGCACTGTCTGAGAGTGTGGTGGTGGCAGGTTCAGTGAGTGTTTAGGATCTGGAATGCACTGTCTGAAAGTGTGGTGGAGGGAGGTTCAGTGAGTGTTAAGGAGCTGGAATGCACTGTATGAGAGTTTGGTGGAGGCAGGTTCATTGTGTGGTTAGGATCTGGAATGCATTGTCTGAGCGTGTGGTGGAGGCAGGTTCAGTGAGTGTTTAGGATCTGGAATGCACTGTCTGAGAGTGTGGTGGAGGCAGGTTCATTGTGTGTTTAGGATCTGGAATGTAATGTCGGAGATTATGGTGGTGGCAGGTTCAGGGAGTGTTTCGGATCTGGAATGCATTCTCTGAGAGTGTGGTGAAGGCAGGTTCATTGTGTGGTTTCGGATCTGGAATGCCCTGTCTGAGAGCGTGGTGGAGGCATGTTCAGTGAGTGTTCAGGATCTGAAATGCACTGTCTGAGAGTGTGGTGGAGGCAGGTTCAGTGTGTGGTTAGGATCTGGAATGCTCTGTCTGAGAGTGTGGTGGAGGCAGGTTCAGTGAGTGTTCAGGATCTGAAATGCACTGTCTGAGAGTGTGGTGGAGGCAGGTTCAGTGTGTGTTTAGGATCTGGAATGTAATGTCGGAGATTATGGTGGTGGCAGGTTCAGGGAGTGTTTCGGATCTGGAATGCATTCTCTGAGAGTGTGGTGAAGGCAGGTTCAGTGTGTGGTTTCGGATCTGGAATGCCCTGTCTGAGAGCGTGGTGGAGGCATGTTCAGTGAGTGTTCAGGATCTGAAATGCACTGTCTGAGAGTGTGGTGGAGGCAGGTTCAGTGTGTGGTTAGGATCTGGAATGCTCTGTCTGAGACTGTGGTGGAGGCAGGTTCAGTGAGTGTTCAGGATCTGAAATGCACTGTCTGAGAGTGTGGTGGAGGCAGGTTCATTGTGTGTTGAGGATCTGGAATGTAATGTCTGAGATTATGGTGGTGGCAGGTTCAGGGAGTGTTTCGGATTTGGAATGCTCTGTCTGAAACTGTGGTGGAGGCATGTTCAGTGAGTGTTTAGGATCTGGAATGCATTCTCTGAGAGTGTGGTGGAGGCAGGTTCAGTGTGTGGTTTCGGATCTGGAATGCACTGTCTGAGAGTGTGGTGGAGGCCGGTTCAGTGAGTGTTTAGGATCTGGAATGCACTGTCTGAGAGTGCGGTGGAGGCAGGTTCAGTGAGTGTTTAGGATCTGGAATGCACTGTCTGAGAGTGTGGTGGTGGCAGGTTCAGTGAGTGTTTACGATCTGGAATGCACTGTCTGAGAGTGTGGTGGCGGCAGGTTCAGTGTGTGTTTAGGATCTGGAATGCACTGTCTGAGAGTGTGGTGGAGGCCGGTTCAGTGAGTGTTTAGGATCTGGAATGCACTGTCTGAGAGTGTGGTGGAGGCAGGTTCAGTGAGTGTTTAGGATCTGGAATACACTGTCTGAGAGTGTGGTGGAGGCAGGTTCAGTGTGTGTTTAGGATCAGGAATGCATTCTCTGAGAGTGCGGGGGAGGCAGGTTCAGTGAGTGTTTAGGATCTGGAATGCACTGTCTGAGAGTGAGGTGGTGGCAGGTTCAGTGAGTGTTTACGATCTGGAATGCACTGTCTGAGAGTGTGGTGGAGGCAGGTTCATTGTGTGTTTAGGATCTGGAATGTAATGTCTGAGATTATGGTGGTGGCAGGTTCAGGGAGTGTTTCGGATTTGGAATGCTCTGTCTGAAACTGTGGTGGAGGCATGTTCAGTGAGTGTTTAGGATCTGGCATGCATTCTCTGAGAGTGTGGTGGAGGCAGGTTCAGTGTGTGGTTTCGGATCTGGAATGCACTGTCTGAGAGTGTGGTGGAGGCCGGTTCAGTGAGTGTTTAGGATGTGGAATGCACTGTCTGAGAGTGAGGTGGAGGCAGGTTCAGTGTGTGTTTAGGATCAGGAATGCACTGTCTGAGAGTGAGGTGGAGGCAGGTTCAGTGTGTGTTTAGGATCAGGAATGCATTCTCTGAGAGTGTGGTGGAGGCATGTTCAGTGAGTGTTTAGGATCTGGAATGCTCTGTCTGAGAGTGTGGTGGAGGCATGTTCAGTGAGTGTTTAGGATCTGGAATGCACTGTCTGAGAGTGTGGTGGTGGCAGGTTCAGTGAGTGTTTAGGATCTGGAATGCACTGTCTGAAAGTGTGGTGGAGGGAGGTTCAGTGAGTGTTAAGGAGCTGGAATGCACTGTATGAGAGTTTGGTGGAGGCAGGTTCATTGTGTGGTTAGGATCTGGAATGCATTGTCTGAGCGTGTGGTGGAGGCAGGTTCAGTGAGTGTTTAGGATCTGGAATGCTCTGTCTGAGAGTGTGGTGGAGGCATGTTCAGTGAGTGTTCAGGATCTGAAATGCACTGTCTGAGAGTGTGGTGGAGGCAGGTTCAGGGAGTGTTTCGGATCTGGAATGCATTCTCTGAGAGTGTGGTGAAGGCAGGTTCAGTGTGTGGTTTCGGATCTGGAATGCCCTGTCTGAGAGCGTGGTGGAGGCATGTTCAGTGAGTGTTCAGGATCTGAAATGCACTGTCTGAGAGTGTGGTGGAGGCAGGTTCAGTGTGTGGTTAGGATCTGGAATGCTCTGTCTGAGAGTGTGGTGGAGGCAGGTTCAGTGAGTGTTCAGGATCTGAAATGCACTGTCTGAGAGTGTGGTGGAGGCAGGTTCAGTGTGTGGTTAGGATCTGGAATGCACTGTCTGAGAGTGTGGTGGTGGCAGGTTCAGTGAGTGTTTACGATCTGGAATGCACTGTCTGAGAGTGTGGTGGAGGCAGGTTCATTGTGTGTTTAGGATCTGGAATGTAATGTCGGAGATTATGGTGGTGGCAGGTTCAGGGAGTGTTTCGGATCTGGAATGCATTCTCTGAGAGTGTGGTGAAGGCAGGTTCAGTGTGTGGTTTCGGATCTGGAATGCCCTGTCTGAGAGCGTGGTGGAGGCATGTTCAGTGAGTGTTCAGGATCTGAAATGCACTGTCTGAGAGTGTGGTGGAGGCAGGTTCAGTGTGTGGTTAGGATCTGGAATGCTCTGTCTGAGAGTGTGGTGGAGGCAGGTTCAGTGAGTGTTTAAGATCTGGAATGCACTGTCTGAGACTGTGGTGGAGGCAGGTTCAGTGAGTGTTTAAGATCTGGAATGCACTGTCTGAGACTGTGGTGGAGGCAGGTTCAGTGAGTGTTCAGGATCTGAAATGCACTGTCTGAGAGTGTGGTGGAGGCAGGTTCATTGTGTGTTGAGGATCTGGAATGCTCTGTCTGAAACTGTGGTGGAGGCATGTTCAGTGAGTGTTTAGGATCTGGAATGCACTGTCTGAGAGTGTGGTGGCGGCAGGTTCAGTGAGTGTTTAGGATCTGGAATGCACTGTCTGAGAGTGTGGTGGAGGCAGGTTCAGTGTGTGGTTTCGGATCTGGAATGCACTGTCTGAGAGTGTGGTGGAGGCCGGTTCAGTGAGTGTTTAGGATCTGGAATGCACTGTCTGAGAGTGCGGTGGAGGCAGGTTCAGTGAGTGTTTAGGATCTGGAATGCACTGTCTGAGAGTGTGGTGGCGGCAGGTTCAGTGAGTGTTTAGGATCTGGAATGCACTGTCTGAGAGTGTGGTGGCGGCAGGTTCAGTGAGTGTTTAGGATCTGGAATGCACTGTCTGAGAGTGTGGTGGAGGCCGGTTCAGTGAGTGTTTAGGATCTGGAATGCACTGTCTGAGAGTGTGGTGGAGGCAGGTTCAGTGAGTGTTTAGGATCTGGAATACACTGTCTGAGAGTGTGGTGGAGGCAGGTTCAGTGTGTGTTTAGGATCAGGAATGCATTCTCTGAGAGTGCGGGGGAGGCAGGTTCAGTGAGTGTTTAGGATCTGGAATGCACTGTCTGAGAGTGAGGTGGTGGCAGGTTCAGTGAGTGTTTACGATCTGGAATGCACTGTCTGAGAGTGTGGTGGAGGCAGGTTCATTGTGTGTTTAGGATCTGGAATGTAATGTCTGAGATTATGGTGGTGGCAGGTTCAGGGAGTGTTTCGGATTTGGAATGCTCTGTCTGAAACTGTGGTGGAGGCATGTTCAGTGAGTGTTTAGGATCTGGCATGCATTCTCTGAGAGTGTGGTGGAGGCAGGTTCAGTGTGTGGTTTCGGATCTGGAATGCACTGTCTGAGAGTGTGGTGGAGGTCGGTTCAGTGAGTGTTTAGGATCTGGAATGCACTGTCTGAGAGTGTGGTGGCGGCAGGTTCAGTGAGTGTTTAGGATTTGGAATGCACTGAGAGTGTGGTGGAGGCAGGTTCAGTGTGTGTTTAGGATCAGGAATGCATTCTCTGAGAGTGCGGTGGAGGCATGTTCAGTGAGTGTTTAGGATCTGGAATGCACTGTCTGAGAGTGTGTTGGAGGCAGGTTCAGTGAGTGTTTAGGATCAGGAATGCATTCTCTGAGAGTGCGGTGGAGGCATGTTCAGTGAGTGTTTAGGATCTGGAATGCACTGTCTGAGAGTGTGGTGGAGGCAGGTTCAGTGTGTGTTTAGGATCTGGAATGCATTCTCTGAGAGTGCGGTGGAGGCAGGTTCAGTGAGTGTTTAGGATGTGGAATGCACTGTCTGAGAGTGAGGTGGAGGCAGGTTCAGTGTGTGTTTAGGATCAGGAATGCACTGTCTGAGAGTGAGGTGGAGGCAGGTTCAGTGTGTGTTTAGGATCAGGAATGCATTCTCTGAGAGTGTGGTGGAGGCAGGTTCAGTGAGTGTTTAGGATCTGGAATGCTCTGTCTGAGAGTGTGGTGGAGGCATGTTCAGTGAGTGTTTAGGATCTGGAATGCACTGTCTGAGAGTGTGGTGGTGGCAGGTTCAGTGAGTGTTTAGGATCTGGAATGCACTGTCTGAAAGTGTGGTGGAGGGAGGTTCAGTGAGTGTTAAGGAGCTGGAATGCACTGTATGAGAGTTTGGTGGAGGCAGGTTCATTGTGTGGTTAGGATCTGGAATGCATTATCTGAGCGTGTGGTGGAGGCAGGTTCAGTGAGTGTTTAGGATCTGGAATGCACTGTCTGAGAGTGTGGTGGAGGCAGACTCAGTGAGTGTTTAGGATCTGAAATGCACTGTCTGAGAGTGCGGTGGAGGCAGGTTCAGTGAGTGTTTTGGATCTGGAATGCACTGTCTGAGAGTGTGGTGGAGGCAGGTTCAGTGAGTGTTTAGGATCTGGAATGCACTGTCTGAGAGTGTGGTGGAGGCAGGTTCAGTGAGTGTTTAGGATCTGGAATGCACTGTCTGAGAGCGTGGTGGAGGCAGGTTCAGTGAGTGTTTAGGATCTGGAATGAACTGTCTGAGAGTGTGGTGGAGGCAGGTTCAGTGAGTGTTTAGGATCTGGAATGCACTGTCTGAGAGTGTGGTGGAGACAGGTTCAGTGAGTGTTTAGGATCTGGAATGCACTGTCTGAGAGTGTGGTGGAGGCAGGTTCAGTGAGTGTTTAGGATCTGGAATGCACTGTCTGAGAGTGTGGTGGAGGCAGGTTCAGTGAGTGTTTAGGATCTGGAATGCACTGTCTGAGAGGGTGGTGGTGGCAGGTTCAGTGAGTGTTTACGATCTGGAATGCACTGTCTGAGAGTGTGGTGGAGGCAGGTTCATTGTGTGTTGAGGATCTGGAATGTAATGTCTGAGATTATGGTGGTGGCAGGTTCAGGGAGTGTTTCGGATTTGGAATGCTCTGTCTGAAACTGTGGTGGAGGCACGTTCAGTGAGTGTTTAGGATCTGGAATGCATTCTCTGAGAGTGTGGTGGAGGCAGGTTCAGTGTGTGGTTTCGGATCTGGAATGCACTGTCTGAGAGTGCGGTGGAGGCAGGTTCAGTGAGTGTTTAGGATCTGGAATGCACTGTCTGAGAGTGTGGTGGCGGCAGGTTCAGTGAGTGTTTAGGATTTGGAATGCACTGTCTGAGAGTGTGGTGGAGGCAGGTTCAGTGTGTGTTTAGGATCTGGAATGCACTGTCTGAGAGTGTGGTGGAGGCCGGTTCAGTGAGTGTTTAGGATCTGGAATGCACTGTCTGAGAGTGTGGTGGAGGCAGGTTCAGTGAGTGTTTAGGATCTGGAATACACTGTCTGAGAGTGTGGTGGAGGCAGGTTCAGTGTGTGTTTAGGATCAGGAATGCATTCTCTGAGAGTGCGGTGGAGGCAGGTTCAGTGAGTGTTTAGGATCTGGAATGCACTGTCTGAGAGTGAGGTGGAGGCAGGTTCAGTGTGTGTTTAGGATCAGGAATGCATTCTCTGAGAGTGTGGTGGAGGCATGTTCAGTGAGTGTTTAGGATCTGGAATGCACTGTCTGAGAGTGTGGTGGAGGCAGGTTCAGTGAGTGTTTAGGATCTGGAATGCACTGTCTGAGAGTGAGGTGGAGGCAGGTTCAGTGTGTGGTTAGGATCTGGAATGCATTCTCTGTGAGTGTGGTGGAGGCATGTTCAGTGAGTGTTTAGGATCTGGAATGCACTGTCTGAGAGTGTGGTGGAGGCAGGTTCAGTGAGTGTTTAGGATCTGGAATGCATTGTCTGAGAGTGAGGTGGAGGCAGGTTCAGTGTGTGTTTAGGATCTGGAATGCACTGTCTGAGAGTGTGGTGGAGGCAGGTTCAGTGAGTGTTTTGGATCTGGAATGCACTGTCTGAGTGTGTGGTGGAGGCAGGTTCAGTGAGTGTTTCGGATCTGGAATGCACTGTCTGAGAGTGTGGTGGACGCAGGTTCAGTGAGTGTTTAGGATCTGGAATGCACTGTCTGAGAGTGTGGTGGAGGCAGGTTCAGTGAGTGTTTAGGATCTGGAATGCACTGTCTGAGAGTGAGGTGGAGGCCGGTTCAGTGTGTGTTTAGGATCTGGAATGCATTCTCTGTGAGTGTGGTGGAGGCAGGTTCAGTGAGTGTTCAGGATCTGAAATGCACTGTCTGAGAGTGTGGTGGAGGCAGGTTCAGTGTGTGGTTAGGATCTGGAATGTAATGTCTGAGATTATGGTGGTGGCAGGTTCAGTGAGTGTTTAGGATCTGGAATGCACTGTCTGAGAGTGTGGTGGAGGCAGGTTCAGTGAGTGTTTTGGATCTGGAATGCACTGTCTGAGATTGTGGTGGAGGCAGGTTCAGTGAGTGTTGAGGATCTGGAATGCACTGTCTGAGAGTGTGGTGGAGGCAGGTTCAGTGTGTGTTTAGGATCTGGAATGCACTGTCTGAGAGTGTGGTGGAAGCAGGTTCAGCGAGTGTTTAGGATCTGGAATGCACTGTCTGAGATTATGGTGGTGGCAGGTTCAGGGAGTGTTTAGGATTTGGAATGCACTGTCTGAGAGTGTGGTGGACGCAGGTTCAGTGTGTGTTTAGGATCTGGAATGCACTGTCTGAGAGTGTGGTGGAGGCAGGTTCAGTGTGTGGTTTCGGATCTGGAATGCCCTGTCTGAGAGCGTGGTGGAGGCAGGTTCAGTGTGTGGTTTCGGATCTGGAATGCCCTGTCTGAGAGTGTGGTGGAGGCAGGTTCAGCGAGTGTTTAGGATCTGGAATGCTCTGTCTGAGAGTGTGGTGGAGGCAGGTTCAGTGAGTGTTTAGGATCTGGAATGCACTGTCTGAGATTATGGTGGTGGCAGGTTCAGGGAGTTTTTAGGATTTGGAATGCACTGTCTGAGAGTGTGGTGGAGGCAGGTTCAGTGTGTGTTTAGGATCTGGAATGCACTGTCTGAGAGTGTGGTTGAGGCAGGTTCAGTGTGTGGTTTCGGATCTGGAATGCCCTGTCTGAGAGTGCGGTGGAGGCAGGTTCAGTGTGTGTTTAGGATCTGGAATGCATTCTCTGAGAGTGTGGTGGAGGCAGGTTCAGTGAGTGTTTAGGATCTGGAATGCACTGTCTGAGCGTGTGGTGGAGGCAGGTTCAGTGAGTGTTTAGGATCTGGAATGCACTGTCTGAGAGTGTGGTGGAGGCAGGTTCAGTGAGTGTTTAGGATCTGGAATGCACTGTCTGAGAGTGTGGTGGAGGCAGGTTCAGTGAGTGTTTAGGATCTGGAATGCTCTGTCTGAGAGTGTGGTGGAGGCATGTTCAGTGAGTGTTTAGGATCTGGAATGCACTGTCTGAGAGTGTGGTGGTGGCAGGTTCAGTGAGTGTTTAGGATCTGGAATGCACAGTCTGAAAGGGTGGTGGAGGGAGGTTCAGTGAGTGTTAAGGAGCTGGAATGCACTGTATGAGAGTTTGGTGGAGGCAGGTTCATTGTGTGGTTAGGATCTGGAATGCATTGTCTGAGCGTGTGGTGGAGGCAGGTTCAGTGAGTGTTTAGGATCTGGAATGCACTGTCTGAGAGTGTGGTGGAGGCAGACTCAGTGAGTGTTTAGGATCTGAAATGCACTGTCTGAGAGTGCGGTGGAGGCAGGTTCAGTGAGTGTTTTGGATCTGGAATGCACTGTCTGAGAGTGTGGTGGAGGCAGGTTCAGTGAGTGTTTAGGATCTGGAATGCACTGTCTGAGAGTGTGGTGGAGGCAGGTTCAGTGAGTGTTTAGGATCTGGAATGCACTGTCTGAGAGTGTGGTGGAGGCAGGTTCAGTGAGAGTTTAGGATCTGGAATGCACTGTCTGAGAGTGTGGTGGAGGCAGGTTCAGTGAGTGTTTAGGATCTGGAATGCACTGTCTGAGAGCGTGGTGGAGGCAGGTTCAGTGAATGTTTAGGATCTGGAATGAACTGTCTGAGAGTGTGGTGGAGGCAGGTTCAGTGAGTGTTTAGGATCTGGAATGCACTGTCTGAGAGTGTGGTGGAGACAGGTCCAGTGAGTGTTTAGGATCTGGAATGCACTGTCTGAGTGTGTGGTGCAGGCAGGTTCATTGTGTGTTTAGGATCTGGAATGCATTGTCTGAGAGTGTGGTGGAGGCAGGTTCAGTGAGTGTTTAGGATCTGGAATGCACTGTCTGAGTGTGTGGTGCAGGCAGGTTCATTGTGTGTTTAGGATCTGGAATGCATTGTCTGAGAGTGTGGTGGAGGCAGGTTCATTGTGTGTTTAGGATCTGGAATGTAATGTCGGAGATTATGGTGGTGGCAGGTTCAGGGAATGTTTCGGATCTGGAATGCATTCTCTGAGAGTGTGGTGGAGGCAGGTTCAGTGTGTGGTTTCGGATCTGGAATGCCCTGTCTGAGAGCGTGGTGGAGGCATGTTCAGTGAGTGTTTAGGATCTGGCATGCATTCTCTGAGAGTGTGGTGGAGGCAGGTTCAGTGTGTGGTTTCGGATCTGGAATGCACTGTCTGAGAGTGTGGTGGAGGCCGGTTCAGTGAGTGTTTAGGATCTGGAATGCACTGTCTGAGACTGCGGTGGAGGCAGGTTCAGTGAGTGTTTAGGATCTGGCATGCATTCTCTGAGAGTGTGGTGGAGGCAGGTTCAGTGTGTGGTTTCGGATCTGGAATGCACTGTCTGAGAGTGTGGTGGAGGCCGGTTCAGTGAGTGTTTAGGATCTGGAATGCACTGTCTGAGACTGCGGTGGAGGCAGGTTCAGTGAGTGTTTAGGATCTGGAATGCACTGTCTGAGAGTGTGGTGGCGGCAGGTTCAGTGAGTGTTTAGGATTTGGAATGCACTGTCTGAGAGTGTGGTGGAGGCAGGTTCAGTGAGTGTTTAGGATCTGGAATGCACTGTGTGAGAGTGTGGTGGAGGCAGGTTCAGTGAGTGTTTAGGATCTGGAATACACTGTCTGAGAGTGTGGTGGAGGCAGGTTCAGTGTGTGTTTAGGATCAGGAATGCATTCTCTGAGAGTGCGGTGGAGGCAGGTTCAGTGAGTGTTTAGGATCTGGAATGCACTGTCTGAGAGTGAGGTGGAGGCAGGTTCAGTGTGTGTTTAGGATCAGGAATGCATTCTCTGAGAGTGTGGTGGAGGCATGTTCAGTGAGTGTTTAGGATCTGGAATGCACTGTGTGAGAGTGTGGTGGACGCAGGTTCAGTGAGTGTTTAGGATGTGGAATGCACTGTCTGAGAGTGAGGTGGAGGCAGGTTCAGTGTGTGTTTAGGATCAGGAATGCATTCTCTGAGAGTGCGGTGGAGGCAGGTTCAGTGAGTGTTTAGGATCTGGAATGCACTGTCTGAGAGTGAGGTAGAGGCAGGTTCAGTGTGTGTTTAGGATCAGGAATGCACTGTCTGAGAGTGTGGTGGAGGCAGGTTCAGTGAGTGTTTAGGATCTGGAATGCACTGTCTGAGAGTGAGGTGGAGGCAGGTTCAGTGTGTGGTTAGGATCTGGAATGCATTCTCTGTGAGTGTGGTGGAGGCATGTTCAGTGAGTGTTTAGGATCTGGAATGTAATGTCTGAGATTATGGTGGTGGCAGGTTCAGTGAGTGTTTAGGATCTGGAATGCACTGTCTGAGAGTGTGGTGGAGGCAGGTTCAGTGAGTGTTTTGGATCTGGAATGCACTGTCTGAGATTGTGGTGGAGGCAGGTTCAATGAGTGTTGAGGATCTGGAATGCACTGTCTGAGAGTGTGGTGGAGGCTGGTTCATTGTGTGTTTAGGATCTGGAATGCATTGTCTGAGAGTGTGGTGGAGGCAGGTTCAGTGAGTGTTTAGGATCTGGAATGCACTGTCTGAGTGTGTGGTGCAGGCAGGTTCATTGTGTGTTTAGGATCTGGAATGCATTGTCTGAGAGTGTGGTGGAGGCAGGTTCAGTGAGTGTTTAGGATCTGGAATGCACTGCCTGAGAGTGTGGTGGAGGCAGGTTCAGTGAGTGTTTAGGATCTGGAATGCACTGTCTGAGAGTGTGGTGGAGGCAGGTTCATTGTGTGTTTAGGATCTGGAATGTAATGTCGGAGATTATGGTGGTGGCAGGTTCAGGGAGTGTTTCGGATCTGGAATGCATTCTCTGAGAGTGTGGTGGAGGCAGGTTCAGTGTGTGGTTTCGGATCTGGAATGCCCTGTCTGAGAGCGTGGTGGAGGCATGTTCAGTGAGTGTTTAGGATCTGGCATGCATTCTCTGAGAGTGTGGTGGAGGCAGGTTCAGTGTGTGGTTTCGGATCTGGAATGCACTGTCTGAGAGTGTGGTGGAGGCCGGTTCAGTGAGTGTTTAGGATCTGGAATGCACTGTCTGAGAATGCAGTGGAGGCAGGTTCAGTGAGTGTTTAGGATCTGGCATGCATTCTCTGAGAGTGTGGTGGAGGCAGGTTCAGTGTGTGGTTTCGGATCTGGAATGCACTGTCTGAGAGTGTGGTGGAGGCCGGTTCAGTGAGTGTTTAGGATCTGGAATGCACTGTCTGAGACTGCGGTGGAGGCAGGTTCAGTGAGTGTTTAGGATCTGGAATGCACTGTCTGAGAGTGTGGTGGCGGCAGGTTCAGTGATTGTTTAGGATTTGGAATGCACTGTCTGAGAGTGTGGTGGAGGCAGGTTCAGTGAGTGTTTAGGATCTGGAATGCACTGTGTGAGAGTGTGGTGGAGGCAGGTTCAGTGAGTGTTTAGGATCTGGAATACACTGTCTGAGAGTGTGGTGGAGGCAGGTTCAGTGTGTGTTTAGGATCAGGAATGCATTCTCTGAGAGTGCGGTGGAGGCAGGTTCAGTGAGTGTTTAGGATCTGGAATGCACTGTCTGAGAGTGAGGTGGAGGCAGGTTCAGTGTGTGTTTAGGATCAGGAATGCATTCTCTGAGAGTGTGGTGGAGGCATGTTCAGTGAGTGTTTAGGATCTGGAATGCACTGTCTGAGAGTGTGGTGGACGCAGGTTCAGTGAGTGTTTAGGATGTGGAATGCACTGTCTGAGAGTGAGGTGGAGGCAGGTTCAGTGTGTGTTTAG
This sequence comes from Heterodontus francisci, assembly GCF_036365525.1. Taxonomy (NCBI): domain Eukaryota; kingdom Metazoa; phylum Chordata; class Chondrichthyes; order Heterodontiformes; family Heterodontidae; genus Heterodontus; species Heterodontus francisci. The sequence continues at coordinate 65,015,569 of NC_090400.1, forward strand.
GATCAGGAATGCATTCTCTGAGAGTGTGGTGGAGGCAGGTTCAGTGAGTGTTTAGGATCTGGAATGCACTGTCTGAGAGTGAGGTAGAGGCAGGTTCAGTGTGTGTTTAGGATCAGGAATGCATTCTCTGAGAGTGTGGTGGAGGCATGTCCAGTGAGTGTTTAGGATCTGGAATGCACTGTCTGAGAGTGTGGTGGAGGCAGGTTCAGTGAGTGTTTAGGATCTGGAATGCACTGTCTGAGAGTGAGGTGGAGGCAGGTTCAGTGTGTGGTTAGGATCTGGAATGCATTCTCTGTGAGTGTGGTGGAGGCATGTTCAGTGAGTGTTTAGGATCTGGAATGTAATGTCTGAGATTATGGTGGTGGCAGGTTCAGTGAGTTTTTAGGATCTGGAATGCACTGTCTGAGAGTGTGGTGGAGGCAGGTTCAGTGAGTGTTTTGGATCTGGAATGCACTGTCTGAGATTGTGGTGGAGGCAGGTTCAATGAGTGTTGAGGATCTGGAATGCACTGTCTGAGAGTGTGGTGGAGGCAGGTTCAGTGTGTGTTTAGGATCTGGAATGCACTGTCTGAGAGTGTGGTGGAAGAAGGTTCAGCGAGTGTTTAGGATCTGGAATGCACTGTCTGAGATTATGGTGGTGGCAGGTTCAGGGAGTGTTTAGGATTTGGAATGCACTGTCTGAGAGTGTGGTGGAGGCAGGTTCAGTGTGTGTTTAGGATCTGGAATGCACTGTCTGAGAGTGTGGTGGAGGCAGGTTCAGTGTGTGGTTTCGGATCTGGAATGCCCTGTCTGAGAGTGTGGTGGAGGCAGGTTCAGCAATTGTTTAGGATCTGGAATGCTCTGTCTGAGAGTGTGGTGGAGGCAGGTTCAGTGAGTGTTTAGGATCTGGAATGCACTGTCTGAGATTATGGTGGTGGCAGGTTCAGGGAGTGTTTAGGATTTGGAATGCACTGTCTGAGAGTGTGGTGGAGGCAGGTTCAGTGTGTGTTTAGGATCTGGAATGCACTGTCTGAGAGTGTGGTTGAGGCAGGTTCAGTGTGTGGTTTCGGATCTGGAATGCCCTGTCTGAGAGTGCGGTGGAGGCAGGTTCAGTGTGTGTTTAGGATCTGGAATGCATTCTCTGAGAGTGTGGTGGAGGCAGGTTCAGTGAGTGTTTAGGATCTGGAATGCACTGTCTGAGCGTGTGGTGGAGGCAGGTTCAGTGAGTGTTTAGGATCTGGAATGCACTGTCTGAGAGTGTGGTGGAGGCAGGTTCAGTGAGTGTTTAGGATCTGGAATGCTCTGTCTGAGAGTGTGGTGGAGGCATGTTCAGTGAGTGTTTAGGATCTGGAATGCACTGTCTGAGAGTGTGGTGGTGGCAGGTTCAGTGAGTGTTTAGGATCTGGAATGCACTGTCTGAAAGTGTGGTGGAGGGAGGTTCAGTGAGTGTTAAGGAGCTGGAATGCACTGTATGAGAGTTTGGTGGAGGCAGGTTCATTGTGTGGTTAGGATCTGGAATGCATTGTCTGAGCGTGTGGTGGAGGCAGGTTCAGTGAGTGTTTAGGATCTGGAATGCACTGTCTGAGAGTGTGGTGGAGGCAGACTCAGTGAGTGTTTAGGATCTGAAATGCACTGTCTGAGAGTGCGGTGGAGGCAGGTTCAGTGAGTGTTTTGGATCTGGAATGCACTGTCTGAGAGTGTGGTGGAGGCAGGTTCAGTGAGTGTTTAGGATCTGGAATGCACTGTCTGAGAGTGTGGTGGAGGCAGGTTCAGTGAGTGTTTAGGATCTGGAATGCACTGTCTGAGAGCGTGGTGGAGGCAGGTTCAGTGAGTGTTTAGGATCTGGAATGAACTGTCTGAGAGTGTGGTGGAGGCAGGTTCAGTGAGTGTTTAGGATCTGGAATGCACTGTCTGAGAGTGTGGTGGAGACAGGTTCAGTGAGTGTTTAGGATCTGGAATGCACTGTCTGAGAGGGTGGTGGAGGCAGGTTCATTGTGTGTTTAGGATCTGGAATGTAATGTCGGAGATTATGGTGGTGGCAGATTCAGGGAGTGTTTCGGATCTGGAATGCACTGTCTGAGAGTGTGGTGAAGGCAGGTTCAGTGTGTGGTTTCGGATCTGGAATGCCCTGTCTGAGAGCGTGGTGGAGGCATGTTCAGTGAGTGTTCAGGATCTGAAATGCACTGTCTGAGAGTGTGGTGGAGGCAGGTTCAGTGTGTGGTTAGGATCTGGAATGCTCTGTCTGAGAGTGTGGTGGAGGCAGGTTCAGTGAGTGTTCAGGATCTGAAATGCACTGTCTGAGAGTGTGGTGGAGGCAGGTTCAGTGTGTGGTTTCGGATCTGGAATGCACTGTCTGAGAGTGTGGTGGAGGCATGTTCAGTGAGTGTTTAGGATCTGGAATGCACTGTCTGAGAGTGTGGTGGTGGCAGGTTCAGTGAGTGTTTACGATCTGGAATGCACTGTCTGAGAGTGTGGTGGAGGCAGGTTCATTGTGTGTTTAGGATCTGGAATGTAATGTCGGAGATTATGGTGGTGGCAGGTTCAGGGAGTGTTTCGGATCTGGAATGCATTCTCTGAGAGTGTGGTGAAGGCAGGTTCAGTGTGTGGTTTCGGATCTGGAATGCCCTGTCTGAGAGCGTGGTGGAGGCATGTTCAGTGAGTGTTCAGGATCTGAAATGCACTGTCTGAGAGTGTGGTGGAGGCAGGTTCAGTGTGTGGTTAGGATCTGGAATGCTCTGTCTGAGACTGTGGTGGAGGCAGGTTCAGTGAGTGTTCAGGATCTGAAATGCACTGTCTGAGAGTGTGGTGGAGGCAGGTTCATTGTGTGTTGAGGATCTGGAATGTAATGTCTGAGATTATGGTGGTGGCAGGTTCAGGGAGTGTTTCGGATTTGGAATGCTCTGTCTGAAACTGTGGTGGAGGCATGTTCAGTGAGTGTTTAGGATCTGGAATGCATTCTCTGAGAGTGAGGTGGAGGCAGGTTCAGTGTGTGTTTAGGATCAGGAATGCATTCTCTGAGAGTGTGGTGGAGGCATGTTCAGTGAGTGTTTAGGATCTGGAATGCACTGTCTGAGAGTGTGGTGGACGCAGGTTCAGTGAGTGTTTAGGATGTGGAATGCACTGTCTGAGAGTGAGGTGGAGGCAGGTTCAGTGTGTGTTTAGGATCAGGAATGCATTCTCTGAGAGTGTGGTGGAGGCAGGTTCAGTGAGTGTTTAGGATCTGGAATGCACTGTCTGAGAGTGAGGTAGAGGCAGGTTCAGTGTGTGTTTAGGATCAGGAATGCATTCTCTGAGAGTGTGGTGGAGGCATGTTCAGTGAGTGTTTAGGATCTGGAATGCACTGTCTGAGAGTGTGGTGGAGGCAGGTTCAGTGAGTGTTTAGGATCTGGAATGCACTGTCTGAGAGTGAGGTGGAGGCAGGTTCAGTGTGTGGTTAGGATCTGGAATGCATTCTCTGTGAGTGTGGTGGAGGCATGTTCAGTGAGTGTTTAGGATCTGGAATGTAATGTCTGAGATTATGGTGGTGGCAGGTTCAGTGAGTGTTTTGGATCTGGAATGCACTGTCTGAGATTGTGGTGGAGGCAGGTTCAATGAGTGTTGAGGATCTGGAATGCACTGTCTGAGAGTGTGGTGGAGGCAGGTTCAGTGTGTGTTTAGGATCTGGAATGCACTGTCTGAGAGTGTGGTGGAAGAAGGTTCAGCGAGTGTTTAGGATCTGGAATGCACTGTCTGAGATTATGGTGGTGGCAGGTTCAGGGAGTGTTTAGGATTTGGAATGCACTGTCTGAGAGTGTGGTGGAGGCAGGTTCAGTGTGTGTTTAGGATCTGGAATGCACTGTCTGAGAGTGTGGTGGAGGCAGGTTCAGTGTGTGGTTTCGGATCTGGAATGCCCTGTCTGAGAGCGTGGTGGAGGCAGGTTCAGTGTGTGGTTTCGGATCTGGAATGCCCTGTCTGAGAGTGTGGTGGAGGCAGGTTCAGCAATTGTTTAGGATCTGGAATGCTCTGTCTGAGAGTGTGGTGGAGGCAGGTTCAGTGAGTGTTTAGGATCTGGAATGCACTGTCTGAGATTATGGTGGTGGCAGGTTCAGGGAGTGTTTAGGATTTGGAATGCACTGTCTGAGAGTGTGGTGGAGGCAGGTTCAGTGTGTGTTTAGGATCTGGAATGCACTGTCTGAGAGTGTGGTTGAGGCAGGTTCAGTGTGTGGTTTCGGATCTGGAATGCCCTGTCTGAGAGTGCGGTGGAGGCAGGTTCAGTGTGTGTTTAGGATCTGGAATGCATTCTCTGAGAGTGTGGTGGAGGCAGGTTCAGTGAGTGTTTAGGATCTGGAATGCACTGTCTGAGCGTGTGGTGGAGGCAGGTTCAGTGAGTGTTTAGGATCTGGAATGCACTGTCTGAGAGTGTGGTGGAGGCAGGTTCAGTGAGTGTTTAGGATCTGGAATGCTCTGTCTGAGAGTGTGGTGGAGGCATGTTCAGTGAGTGTTTAGGATCTGGAATGCACTGTCTGAGAGTGTGGTGGTGGCAGGTTCAGTGAGTGTTTAGGATCTGGAATGCACTGTCTGAAAGTGTGGTGGAGGGAGGTTCAGTGAGTGTTAAGGAGCTGGAATGCACTGTATGAGAGTTTGGTGGAGGCAGGTTCATTGTGTGGTTAGGATCTGGAATGCATTGTCTGAGCGTGTGGTGGAGGCAGGTTCAGTGAGTGTTTAGGATCTGGAATGCACTGTCTGAGAGTATGGTGGAGGCAGACTCAGTGAGTGTTTAGGATCTGAAATGCACTGTCTGAGAGTGCGGTGGAGGCAGGTTCAGTGAGTGTTTTGGATCTGGAATGCACTGTCTGAGAGTGTGGTGGAGGCAGGTTCAGTGAGTGTTTAGGATCTGGAATGCACTGTCTGAGAGTGTGGTGGAGGCAGGTTCAGTGAGTGTTTAGGATCTGGAATGCACTGTCTGAGAGCGTGGTGGAGGCAGGTTCAGTGAGTGTTTAGGATCTGGAATGAACTGTCTGAGAGTGTGGTGGAGGCAGGTTCAGTGAGTGTTTAGGATCTGGAATGCACTGTCTGAGAGTGTGGTGGAGACAGGTTCAGTGAGTGTTTAGGATCTGGAATGCACTGTCTGAGAGGGTGGTGGAGGCAGGTTCATTGTGTGTTTAGGATCTGGAATGTAATGTCGGAGATTATGGTGGTGGCAGATTCAGGGAGTGTTTCGGATCTGGAATGCATTCTCTGAGAGTGTGGTGAAGGCAGGTTCAGTGTGTGGTTTCGGATCTGGAATGCCCTGTCTGAGAGCGTGGTGGAGGCATGTTCAGTGAGTGTTCAGGATCTGAAATGCACTGTCTGAGAGTGTGGTGGAGGCAGGTTCAGTGTGTGGTTAGGATCTGGAATGCTCTGTCTGAGAGTGTGGTGGAGGCAGGTTCAGTGAGTGTTCAGGATCTGAAATGCACTGTCTGAGAGTGTGGTGGAGGCAGGTTCAGTGTGTGGTTTCGGATCTGGAATGCACTGTCTGAGAGTGTGGTGGAGGCATGTTCAGTGAGTGTTTAGGATCTGGAATGTAATGTCGGAGATTATGGTGGTGGCAGGTTCAGGGAGTGTTTCGGATCTGGAATGCATTCTCTGAGAGTGTGGTGAAGGCAGGTTCAGTGTGTGGTTTCGGATCTGGAATGCCCTGTCTGAGAGCGTGGTGGAGGCATGTTCAGTGAGTGTTCAGGATCTGAAATGCACTGTCTGAGAGTGTGGTGGAGGCAGGTTCAGTGTGTGGTTAGGATCTGGAATGCTCTGTCTGAGACTGTGGTGGAGGCAGGTTCAGTGAGTGTTCAGGATCTGAAATGCACTGTCTGAGAGTGTGGTGGAGGCAGGTTCATTGTGTGTTGAGGATCTGGAATGTAATGTCTGAGATTATGGTGGTGGCAGGTTCAGGGAGTGTTTCGGATTTGGAATGCTCTGTCTGAAACTGTGGTGGAGGCATGTTCAGTGAGTGTTTAGGATCTGGAATGCATTCTCTGAGAGTGTGGTGGAGGCAGGTTCAGTGTGTGGTTTCGGATCTGGAATGCACTGTCTGAGAGTGTGGTGGAGGCCGGTTCAGTGAGTGTTTAGGATCTGGAATGCACTGTCTGAGAGTGCGGTGGAGGCAGGTTCAGTGAGTGTTTAGGATCTGGAATGCACTGTCTGAGAGTGTGGTGGCGGCAGGTTCAGTGAGTGTTTAGGATCTGGAATGCACTGTCTGAGAGTGTGGTGGAGGCAGGTTCAGTGTGTGTTTAGGATCTGGAATGCACTGTCTGAGAGTGTGGTGGAGGCCGGTTCAGTGAGTGTTTAGGATCTGGAATGCACTGTCTGAGAGTGTGGTGGAGGCAGGTTCAGTGAGTGTTTAGGATCTGGAATACACTGTCTGAGAGTGTGGTGGAGGCAGGTTCAGTGTGTGTTTAGGATCAGGAATGCATTCTCTGAGAGTGCGGGGGAGGCAGGTTCAGTGAGTGTTTAGGATCTGGAATGCACTGTCTGAGAGTGAGGTGGTGGCAGGTTCAGTGAGTGTTTACGATCTGGAATGCACTGTCTGAGAGTGTGGTGGAGGCAGGTTCATTGTGTGTTTAGGATCTGGAATGTAATGTCTGAGATTATGGTGGTGGCAGGTTCAGGGAGTGTTTCGGATTTGGAATGCTCTGTCTGAAACTGTGGTGGAGGCATGTTCAGTGAGTGTTTAGGATCTGGCATGCATTCTCTGAGAGTGTGGTGGAGGCCGGTTCAGTGAGTGTTTAGGATCTGGAATGCACTGTCTGAGAGTGCGGTGGAGGCAGGTTCAGTGAGTGTTTAGGATCTGGAATGCACTGTCTGAGAGTGTGGTGGCGGCAGGTTCAGTGAGTGTTTAGGATTTGGAATGCACTGAGAGTGTGGTGGAGGCAGGTTCAGTGTGTGTTTAGGATCAGGAATGCATTCTCTGAGAGTGCGGTGGAGGCATGTTCAGTGTGTGTTTAGGATCTGGAATACACTGTCTGAGAGTGTGGTGGAGGCAGGTTCAGTGTGTGTTTAGGATCAGGAATGCATTCTCTGAGAGTGCGGTGGAGGCATGTTCAGTGAGTGTTTAGGATCTGGAATGCACTGTCTGAGAGTGTGGTGGAGGCAGGTTCAGTGAGTGTTTAGGATGTGGAATGCACTGTCTGAGAGTGAGGTGGAGGCAGGTTCAGTGTGTGTTTAGGATCAGGAATGCATTCTCTGAGAGTGCGGTGGAGGCAGGTTCAGTGAGTGTTTAGGATCTGGAATGCACTGTCTGAGAGTGAGGTGGAGGCAGGTTCAGTGTGTGTTTAGGATCAGGAATGCATTCTCAGAGTGTGGTGGAGGCATGTTCAGTGAGTGTTTAGGATCTGGAATGCACTGTCTGAGAGTGTGGTGGAGGCATGTTCAGTGAGTGTTTAGGATCTGGAATGCACTGTCTGAGAGTGTGGTGGTGGCAGGTTCAGTGAGTGTTTAGGATCTGGAATGCACTGTCTGAAAGTGTGGTGGAGGGAGGTTCAGTGAGTGTTAAGGAGCTGGAATGCACTGTATGAGAGTTTGGTGGAGGCAGGTTCATTGTGTGGTTAGGATCTGGAATGCATTGTCTGAGCGTGTGGTGGAGGCAGGTTCAGTGAGTGTTTAGGATCTGGAATGCTCTGTCTGAGAGTGTGGTGGAGGCAGGTTCAGGGAGTGTTTCGGATCTGGAATGCATTCTCTGAGAGTGTGGTGAAGGCAGGTTCAGTGTGTGGTTTCGGATCTGGAATGCCCTGTCTGAGAGCGTGGTGGAGGCATGTTCAGTGAGTGTTCAGGATCTGAAATGCACTGTCTGAGAGTGTGGTGGAGGCAGGTTCAGTGTGTGGTTAGGATCTGGAATGCTCTGTCTGAGAGTGTGGTGGAGGCAGGTTCAGTGAGTGTTCAGGATCTGAAATGCACTGTCTGAGAGTGTGGTGGAGGCAGGTTCAGTGAGTGTTTAGGATCTGGAATGCCCTGTCTGAGAGTGTGGTGGAGGCATGTTCAGTGAGTGTTCAGGATCTGAAATGCACTGTCTGAGAGTGTGGTGGAGGCAGGTTCAGTGTGTGGTTAGGATCTGGAATGCTCTGTCTGAGAGTGTGGTGGAGGCAGGTTCAGTGAGTGTTCAGGATCTGAAATGCACTGTCTGAGAGTGTGGTGGTGGCAGGTTCAGTGAGTGTTTACGATCTGGAATGCACTGTCTGAGAGTGTGGTGGAGGCAGGTTCATTGTGTGTTTAGGATCTGGAATGTAATGTCGGAGATTATGGTGGTGGCAGGTTCAGGGAGTGTTTCGGATCTGGAATGCATTCTCTGAGAGTGTGGTGAAGGCAGGTTCAGTGTGTGGTTTCGGATCTGGAATGCCCTGTCTGAGAGCGTGGTGGAGGCATGTTCAGTGAGTGTTCAGGATCTGAAATGCACAGTCTGAGAGTGTGGTGGAGGCAGGTTCAGTGTGTGGTTAGGATCTGGAATGCTCTGTCTGAGACTGTGGTGGAGGCAGGTTCAGTGAGTGTTCAGGATCTGAAATGCACTGTCTGAGAGTGTGGTGGAGGCAGGTTCATTGTGTGTTGAGGATCTGGAATGTAATGTCTGAGATTATGGTGGTGGCAGGTTCAGGGAGTGTTTCGGATTTGGAATGCTCTGTCTGAAACTGTGGTGGAGGCATGTTCAGTGAGTGTTTAGGATCTGGAATGCATTCTCTGAGAGTGTGGTGGAGGCAGGTTCAGTGTGTGGTTTCGGATCTGGAATGCACTGTCTGAGAGTGTGGTGGAGGCCGGTTCAGTGAGTGTTTAGGATCTGGAATGCACTGTCTGAGAGTGCGGTGGAGGCAGGTTCAGTGAGTGTTTAGGATCTGGAATGCACTGTCTGAGAGTGTGGTGGCGGCAGGTTCAGTGAGTGTTTAGGATCTGGAATGCACTGTCTGAGAGTGTGGTGGAGGCAGGTTCAGTGTGTGTTTAGGATCTGGAATGCACTGTCTGAGAGTGTGGTGGAGGCCGGTTCAGTGAGTGTTTAGGATCTGGAATGCACTGTCTGAGAGTGTGGTGGAGGCAGGTTCAGTGAGTGTTTAGGATCTGGAATACACTGTCTGAGAGTGTGGTGGAGGCAGGTTCAGTGTGTGTTTAGGATCAGGAATGCATTCTCTGAGAGTGCGGGGGAGGCAGGTTCAGTGAGTGTTTAGGATCTGGAATGCACTGTCTGAGAGTGAGGTGGTGGCAGGTTCAGTGAGTGTTTACGATCTGGAATGCACTGTCTGAGAGTGTGGTGGAGGCAGGTTCATTGTGTGTTTAGGATCTGGAATGTAATGTCTGAGATTATGGTGGTGGCAGGTTCAGGGAGTGTTTCGGATTTGGAATGCTCTGTCTGAAACTGTGGTGGAGGCATGTTCAGTGAGTGTTTAGGATCTGGCATGCATTCTCTGAGAGTGTGGTGGAGGCAGGTTCAGTGTGTGGTTTCGGATCTGGAATGCACTGTCTGAGAGTGTGGTGGAGGCCGGTTCAGTGAGTGTTTAGGATCTGGAATGCACTGTCTGAGAGTGCGGTGGAGGCAGGTTCAGTGAGTGTTTAGGATCTGGAATGCACTGTCTGAGAGTGTGGTGGCGGCAGGTTCAGTGAGTGTTTAGGATTTGGAATGCACTGAGAGTGTGGTGGAGGCAGGTTCAGTGTGTGTTTAGGATCAGGAATGCATTCTCTGAGAGTGCGGTGGAGGCATGTTCAGTGTGTGTTTAGGATCTGGAATACACTGTCTGAGAGTGTGGTGGAGGCAGGTTCAGTGTGTGTTTAGGATCAGGAATGCATTCTCTGAGAGTGTGGTGGAGGCAGGTTCAGTGAGTGTTTAGGATGTGGAATGCACTGTCTGAGAGTGAGGTGGAGGCAGGTTCAGTGTGTGTTTAGGATCAGGAATGCATTCTCTGAGAGTGCGGTGGAGGCAGGTTCAGTGAGTGTTTAGGATCTGGAATGCACTGTCTGAGAGTGAGGTGGAGGCAGGTTCAGTGTGTGTTTAGGATCAGGAATGCATTCTCAGAGTGTGGTGGAGGCATGTTCAGTGAGTGTTTAGGATCTGGAATGCACTGTCTGAGAGTGTGGTGGAGGCATGTTCAGTGAGTGTTTAGGATCTGGAATGCACTGTCTGAGAGTGTGGTGGTGGCAGGTTCAGTGAGTGTTTAGGATCTGGAATGCACTGTCTGAAAGTGTGGTGGAGGGAGGTTCAGTGAGTGTTAAGGAGCTGGAATGCACTGTATGAGAGTTTGGTGGAGGCAGGTTCATTGTGTGGTTAGGATCTGGAATGCATTGTCTGAGCGTGTGGTGGAGGCAGGTTCAGTGAGTGTTTAGGATCTGGAATGCTCTGTCTGAGAGTGTGGTGGAGGCAGGTTCAGGGAGTGTTTCGGATCTGGAATGCATTCTCTGAGAGTGTGGTGAAGGCAGGTTCAGTGTGTGGTTTCGGATCTGGAATGCCCTGTCTGAGAGCGTGGTGGAGGCATGTTCAGTGAGTGTTCAGGATCTGAAATGCACTGTCTGAGAGTGTGGTGGAGGCAGGTTCAGTGTGTGGTTAGGATCTGGAATGCTCTGTCTGAGAGTGTGGTGGAGGCAGGTTCAGTGAGTGTTCAGGATCTGAAATGCACTGTCTGAGAGTGTGGTGGAGGCAGGTTCAGTGAGTGTTTCGGATCTGGAATGCACTGTCTGAGAGTGTGGTGGAGGCAGGTTCAGTGAGTGTTCAGGATCTGAAATGCACTGTCTGAGAGTGTGGTGGAGGCATGTTCAGTGAGTGTTCAGGATCTGAAATGCACTGTCTGAGAGTGTGGTGGAGGCAGGTTCAGTGTGTGGTTAGGATCTGGAATGCTCTGTCTGAGAGTGTGGTGGAGGCAGGTTCAGTGAGTGTTCAGGATCTGAAATGCACTGTCTGAGAGTGTGGTGGTGGCAGGTTCAGTGAGTGTTTACGATCTGGAATGCACTGTCTGAGAGTGTGGTGGAGGCAGGTTCATTGTGTGTTTAGGATCTGGAATGTAATGTCGGAGATTATGGTGGTGGCAGGTTCAGGGAGTGTTTCGGATCTGGAATGCATTCTCTGAGAGTGTGGTGAAGGCAGGTTCAGTGTGTGGTTTCGGATCTGGAATGCCCTGTCTGAGAGCGTGGTGGAGGCATGTTCAGTGAGTGTTCAGGATCTGAAATGCACTGTCTGAGAGTGTGGTGGAGGCAGGTTCAGTGTGTGGTTAGGATCTGGAATGCTCTGTCTGAGACTGTGGTGGAGGCAGGTTCAGTGAGTGTTCAGGATCTGAAATGCACTGTCTGAGAGTGTGGTGGAGGCAGTTTCATTGTGTGTTGAGGATCTGGAATGTAATGTCTGAGATTATGGTGGTGGCAGGTTCAGGGAGTGTTTCGGATTTGGAATGCTCTGTCTGAAACTGTGGTGGAGGCATGTTCAGTGAGTGTTTAGGATCTGGAATGCATTCTCTGAGAGTGTGGTGGAGGCAGGTTCAGTGTGTGGTTTCGGATCTGGAATGCACTGTCTGAGAGTGTGGTGGAGGCCGGTTCAGTGAGTGTTTAGGATCTGGAATGCACTGTCTGAGAGTGCGGTGGAGGCAGGTTCAGTGAGTGTTTAGGATCTGGAATGCACTGTCTGAGAGTGTGGTGGCGGCAGGTTCAGTGAGTGTTTAGGATCTGGAATGCACTGTCTGAGAGTGTGGTGGCGGCAGGTTCAGTGTGTGTTTAGGATCTGGAATGCACTGTCTGAGAGTGTGGTGGAGGCCGGTTCAGTGAGTGTTTAGGATCTGGAATGCACTGTCTGAGAGTGTGGTGGAGGCAGGTTCAGTGAGTGTTTAGGATCTGGAATACACTGTCTGAGAGTGTGGTGGAGGCAGGTTCAGTGTGTGTTTAGGATCAGGAATGCATTCTCTGAGAGTGCGGGGGAGGCAGGTTCAGTGAGTGTTTAGGATCTGGAATGCACTGTCTGAGAGTGAGGTGGTGGCAGGTTCAGTGAGTGTTTACGATCTGGAATGCACTGTCTGAGAGTGTGGTGGAGGCAGGTTCATTGTGTGTTTAGGATCTGGAATGTAATGTCTGAGATTATGGTGGTGGCAGGTTCAGGGAGTGTTTCGGATTTGGAATGCTCTGTCTGAAACTGTGGTGGAGGCATGTTCAGTGAGTGTTTAGGATCTGGCATGCATTCTCTGAGAGTGTGGTGGAGGCAGGTTCAGTGTGTGGTTTCGGATCTGGAATGCACTGTCTGAGAGTGTGGTGGAGGCCGGTTCAGTGAGTGTTTAGGATCTGGAATGCACTGTCTGAGAGTGCGGTGGAGGCAGGTTCAGTGAGTGTTTAGGATCTGGAATGCACTGTCTGAGAGTGTGGTGGCGGCAGGTTCAGTGAGTGTTTAGGATTTGGAATGCACTGAGAGTGTGGTGGAGGCAGGTTCAGTGTGTGTTTAGGATCAGGAATGCATTCTCTGAGAGTGTGGTGGAGGCAGGTTCAGTGAGTGTTTAGGATCTGGAATGCACTGTCTGAGAGTGTGGTGGAGGCAGGTTCAGTGTGTGTTTAGGATCTGGAATACACTGTCTGAGAGTGTGGTGGAGGCAGGTTCAGTGAGTGTTTAGGATCTGGAATGAACTGTCTGAGAGTGTGGTGGAGGCAGGTTCAGTGAGTGTTTAGGATGTGGAATGCACTGTCTGAGAGTGTGGTGGAGGCAGGTTCAGTGTGTGTTTAGGATCAGGAATGCATTCTCTGAGAGTGCGGTGGAGGCACGTTCAGTGAGTGTTTAGGATGTGGAATGCACTGTCTGAGAGTGAGGTGGAGGCAGGTTCAGTGTGTGTTTAGGATCAGGAATGCATTCTCTGAGAGTGCGGTGGAGGCAGGTTCAGTGAGTGTTTAGGATCTGGAATGCACTGTCTGAGAGTGAGGTGGAGGCAGGTTCAGTGTGTGTTTAGGATCAGGAATGCATTCTCTGAGAGTGTGGTGGAGGCATGTTCAGTGAGTGTTTAGGATCTGGAATGCTCTGTCTGAGAGTGTGGTGGAGGCATGTTCAGTGAGTGTTTAGGATCTGGAATGCACTGTCTGAGAGTGTGGTGGTGGCAGGTTCAGTGAGTGTTTAGGATCTGGAATGCACTGTCTGAAAGTGTGGTGGAGGGAGGTTCAGTGAGTGTTAAGGAGCTGGAATGCACTGTATGAGAGTTTGGTGGAGGCAGGTTCATTGTGTGGTTAGGATCTGGAATGCATTGTCTGAGCGTGTGGTGGAGGCAGGTTCAGTGAGTGTTTAGGATCTGGAATGCACTGTCTGAGAGTGTGGTGGAGGCAGACTCAGTGAGTGTTTAGGATCTGAAATGCACTGTCTGAGAGTGCGGTGGAGGCAGGTTCAGTGAGTGTTTTGGATCTGGAATGCACTGTCTGAGAGTGTGGTGGAGGCAGGTTCAGTGAGTGTTTAGGATCTGGAATGCACTGTCTGAGAGTGTGGTGGAGGCAGGTTCAGTGAGTGTTTAGGATCTGGAATGCACTGTCTGAGAGCGTGGTGGAGGCAGGTTCAGTGAGTGTTTAGGATCTGGAATGAACTGTCTGAGAGTGTGGTGGAGGCAGGTTCAGTGAGTGTTTAGGATCTGGAATGCACTGTCTGAGAGTGTGGTGGAGACAGGTTCAGTGAGTGTTTAGGATCTGGAATGCACTGTCTGAGAGTGTGGTGGAGGCAGGTTCAGTGAGTGTTTAGGATCTGGAATGCACTGTCTGAGAGTGTGGTGGAGGCAGGTTCAGTGAGTGTTTAGGATCTGGAATGCACTGTCTGAGAGGGTGGTGGAGGCAGGTTCAGTGAGTGTTTAGGATCTAGAATGCACTGTCTGAGAGTGTGGTGGAGGCAGGTTCAGTGAGTGTTTACGATCTGGAATGCACTGTCTGAGAGTGTGGTGGAGGCAGGTTCATTGTGTGTTTAGGATCTGGAATGTAATGTCGGAGATTATGGTGGTGGCAGGTTCAGGGAGTGTTTACGATCTGGAATGCACTGTCTGAGAGTGTGGTGGAGGCAGGTTCATTGTGTGTTTAGGATCTGGAATGTAATGTCGGAGATTATGGTGGTGGCAGGTTCAGGGAGTGTTTCGGATCTGGAATGCATTCTCTGAGAGTGTGGTGAAGGCAGGTTCAGTGTGTGGTTTCGGATCTGGAATGCCCTGTCTGAGAGCATGGTGGAGGCATGTTCAGTGAGTGTTCAGGATCTGAAATGCACTGTCTGAGAGTGTGGTGGAGGCAGGTTCAGTGAGTGTTTAGGATCTGGAATGCACTGTCTGAGAGTGTGGTGGAGGCAGGTTCAGTGTGTGGTTAGGATCTGGAATGCTCTGTCTGAGAGTGTGGTGGAGGCAGGTTCAGTGAGTGTTCAGGATCTGAAATGCACTGTCTGAGAGTGTGGTGGAGGCAGGTTCAGTGTGTGGTTAGGATCTGGAATGCACTGTCTGAGAGTGTGGTGGTGGCAGGTTCAGTGAGTGTTTACGATCTGGAATGCACTGTCTGAGAGTGTGGTGGAGGCAGGTTCATTGTGTGTTGAGGATCTGGAATGTAATGTCTGAGATTATGGTGGTGGCAGGTTCAGGGAGTGTTTCGGATCTGGAATGCTCTGTCTGAAACTGTGGTGGAGGCATGTTCAGTGAGTGTTTAGGATCTGGAATGCATTCTCTGAGAGTGTGGTGGAGGCAGGTTCAGTGTGTGGTTTCGGATCTGGAATGCACTGTCTGAGAGTGTGGTGGAGGCCGGTTCAGTGAGTGTTTAGGATCTGGAATGCACTGTCTGAGAGTGCGGTGGAGGCAGGTTCAGTGAGTGTTTAGGATCTGGAATGCACTGTCTGAGAGTGTGGTGGCGGCAGGTTCAGTGAGTGTTTAGGATTTGGAATGCACTGAGAGTGTGGTGGAGGCAGGTTCAGTGTGTGTTTAGGATCTGGAATGCACTGTCTGCGAGTGTGGTGGAGGCCGGTTCAGTGAGTGTTTAGGATCTGGAATGCACTGTCTGAGAGTGTGGTGGAGGCAGGTTCAGTGAGTGTTTAGGATCAGGAATGCATTCTCTGAGAGTGTGGTGGAGGCAGGTTCAGTGAGTGTTTAGGATCTGGAATGCACTGTCTGAGAGTGTGGTGGAGGCAGGTTCATTGTGTGTTTAGGATCTGGAATGTAATGTCTGAGATTATGGTGGAGGCAGGTTCAGTGAGTGTTTAGGATCTGGCATGCATTCTCTGAGAGCGTGGTGGAGGCAGGTTCAGTGTGTGGTTTCGGATCTGGAATGCACTGTCTGAGAGTGTGGTGGAGGCCGGTTCAGTGAGTGTTTAGGATCTGGAATGCACTGTCTGAGAGTGCGGTGGAGGCAGGTTCAGTGAGTGTTTAGGATCTGGAATACACTGTCTGAGAGTGTGGTGGAGGCAGGTTCAGTGTGTGTTTAGGATCAGGAATGCATTCTCTGAGAGTGCGGTGGAGGCATGTTCAGTGAGTGTTTAGGATCTGGAATGCACTGTCTGAGAGTGAGGTGGAGGCAGGTTCAGTGTGTGTTTAGGATCAGGAATGCATTCTCTGAGAGTGCGGTGGAGGCAGGTTCAGTGAGTGTTTAGGATCTGGAATGCACTGTCTGAGAGTGAGGTGGAGGCAGGTTCAGTGTGTGTTTAGGATCAGGAATGCATTCTCTGAGAGTGTGGTGGAGGCATGTTCAGTGAGTGTTTAGGATCTGGAATGCACTGTCTGAGAGTGTGGTGGAGGCAGGTTCAGTGAGTGTTTAGGATCTGGAATGCACTGTCTGAGAGTGAGGTGGAGGCAGGTTCAGTGTGTGGTTAGGATCTGGAATGCATTCTCTGTGAGTGTGGTGGAGGCATGTTCAGTGAGTGTTTAGGATCTGGAATGCATTGTCTGAGAGTGAGGTGGAGGCAGGTTCAGTGTGTGTTTAGGATCTGGAATGCACTGTCTGAGAGTGTGGTGGAGGCAGGTTCAGTGAGTGTTTAGGATCTGGAATGCACTGTCTGAGAGTGTGGTGGAGGCAGGTTCAGTGAGTGTTTAGGATCTGGAATGCACTGTCTGAGAGTGTGGTGGAGGCAGGTTCAGTGAGTGTTTAGGATCTGGAATGCACTGTCTGAGAGTGAGGTGGAGGCCGGTTCAGTGTGTGTTTAGGATCTGGAATGCATTCTCTGTGAGTGTGGTGGAGGCAGGTTCAGTGAGTGTTCAGGATCTGAAATGCACTGTCTGAGAGTGTGGTGGAGGCCGGTTCAGTGTGTGGTTAGGATCTGGAATGTAATGTCTGAGATTATGGTGGTGGCAGGTTCAGTGAGTGTTTAGGATCTGGAATGCACTGTCTGAGATTGTGGTGGAGGCAGGTTCAGTGAGTGTTGAGGATCTGGAATGCACTGTCTGAGAGTGTGGTGGAGGCAGGTTCAGTGTGTGTTTAGGATCTGGAATGCACTGTCTGAGAGTGTGGTGGAGGCAGGTTCAGTGAGTGTTTAGGATCTGGAATGCACTGTCTGAGCGTGTGGTGGAGGCTGGTTCAGTGAGTGTTTAGGATCTGAAATGCACTGTCTGAGCGTGTGGTGGAGGCAGGTTCAGTCAGTATTTAGGATCTGGAATGCACTGTCTGAGCGTGTGGTGGAGGCAGGTTCAGTGAGTGTTTAGGATCTGGAATGCACTGCCTGAGAGTGTGGTGGAGGCAGGTTCAGTGTGTGTTTAGGATCAGGAATGCATTCTCTGAGAGTGTGGTGGAGGCATGTTCAGTGAGTGTTTAGGATCTGGAATGCTCTGTCTGAGAGTGTGGTGGAGGCAGGTTCAGTGAGTGTTTAGGATCTGGAATGCACTGTCTGAGATTGTGGTGGAGGCAGGTTCAGTGAGTGTTTAGGATCTGGAATGCACTGTCTGAGAGTGTGGTGGAGACAGGTTCAGTGAGTGTTTTGGATCTGGAATGCACTGTCTGAGAGTGAGGTGGAGGCAGGTTCAGTGAGTGTTCAGGATCTGAAATGCACTGTCTGAGAGTGAGGTGGAGGCAGGTTCAGTGTGTGTTTAGGATCAGGAATGCATTCTCTGAGAGTGTGGTGGAGGCATGTTCAGTGAGTGTTTAGGATCTGGAATGCTCTGTCTGAGAGTGTGGTGGAGGCATGTTCAGTGAGTGTTTAGGATCTGGAATGCACTGTCTGAGAGTGTGGTGGTGGCAGGTTCAGTGAGTGTTTAGGATCTGGAATGCACTGTCTGAAAGTGTGGTGGAGGGAGGTTCAGTGAGTGTTAAGGAGCTGGAATGCACTGTATGAGAGTTTGGTGGAGGCAGGTTCATTGTATGGTTAGGATCTGGAATGCATTGTCTGAGCGTGTGGTGGAGGCAGGTTCAGTGTGTGTTTAGGATCTGGAATGCACTGTCTGAGAGTGTGGTGGAGGCCGGTTCAGTGAGTGTTTAGGATCTGGAATGCACTGTCTGAGAGTGTGGTGGAGGCAGGTTCAGTGAGTGTTTAGGATCTGGAATGCATTCTCTGAGAGTGCGGTGGAGGCAGGTTCAGTGAGTGTTTAGGATCTGGAATGCACTGTCTGAGAGTGTGGTGGAGGCAGGTTCAGTGAGTGTTTAGGATCTGGAATGCACTGTCTGAGAGTGTGGTGGAGGCAGGTTCATTGTGTGTTTAGGATCTGGAATGTAATGTCTGAGATTATGGTGGTGGCAGGTTCAGGGAGTGTTTCGGATTTGGAATGCTCTGTCTGAAACTGTGGTGGAGGCATGTTCAGTGAGTGTTTAGGATCTGGCATGCATTCTCTGAGAGTGTGGTGGAGGCAGGTTCAGTGTGTGGTTTCGGATCTGGAATGCACTGTCTGAGAGTGTGGTGGAGGCCGGTTCAGTGAGTGTTTAGGATCTGGAATGCACTGTCTGAGAGTGTTGCGGAGGCAGGTTCAGTGAGTGTTTAGGATCTGGAATGCACTGTCTGTGAGTGTGGTGGCGGCAGGTTCAGTGAGTGTTTAGGATTTGGAATGCACTGTCTGAGAGTGTGGTGGAGGCAGGTTCAGTGAGTGTTTAGGATCTGGAATACACTGTCTGAGAGTGTGGTGGAGGCAGGTTCAGTGTGTGTTTAGGATCAGGAATGCATTCTCTGAGAGTGCGGTGGAGGCATGTTCAGTGAGTGTTTAGGATCTGGAATGCACTGTCTGAGAGTGTGGTGGAGGCAGGTTCAGTGAGTGTTTAGGATGTGGAATGCACTGTCTGAGAGTGAGGTGGAGGCAGGTTCAGTGTGTGTTTAGGATCAGGAATGCATTCTCTGAGAGTGTGGTGGAGGCATGTTCAGTGAGTGTTTAGGATCTGGAATGCACTGTCTGAGAGTGTGGTAGAGGCAGGTTCAGTGAGTGTTTAGGATCTGGAATGCACTGTCTGAGAGTGAGGTGGAGGCAGGTTCAGTGTGTGGTTAGGATCTGGAATGCATTCTCTGTGAGTGTGGTGGAGGCATGTTCAGTGAGTGTTTAGGATCTGGAATGCATTGTCTGAGAGTGAGGTGGAGGCAGGTTCAGTGTGTGTTTAGGATCTGGAATGCACTGTCTGAGAGTGTGGTGGAGGCAGGTTCAGTGAGTGTTTAGGATCTGGAATGCACTGTCTGAGAGTGTGGTGGAGGCAGGTTCAGTGAGTGTTTAGGATCTGGAATGCACTGTCTGAGAGTGTGGTGGAGGCAGGTTCAGTGAGTGTTTAGGATCTGGAATGCACTGTCTGAGAGTGAGGTGGAGGCCGGTTCAGTGTGTGTTTAGGATCTGGAATGCATTCTCTGTGAGTGTGGTGGAGGCAGGTTCAGTGAGTGTTCAGGATCTGAAATGCACTGTCTGAGAGTGTGGTGGCGGCCGGTTCAGTGTGTGGTTAGGATCTGGAATGTAATGTCTGAGATTATGGTGGTGGCAGGTTCAGTGAGTGTTTAGGATCTGGAATGCACTGTCTGAGAGTGTGGTGGAGGCAGGTTCAGTGAGTGTTTTGGATCTGGAATGCACTGTCTGAGATTGTGGTGGAGGCAGGTTCAGTGAGTGTTGAGGATCTGGAATGCACTGTCTGAGAGTGTGGTGGAGGCAGGTTCAGTGTGTGTTTAGGATCTGGAATGCACTGTCTGAGAGT
This sequence comes from Heterodontus francisci, assembly GCF_036365525.1. Taxonomy (NCBI): domain Eukaryota; kingdom Metazoa; phylum Chordata; class Chondrichthyes; order Heterodontiformes; family Heterodontidae; genus Heterodontus; species Heterodontus francisci. The sequence goes on from NC_090400.1 coordinate 65,034,573, forward strand.
GTGGTGGAGGCAGGGTCAGCGAGTGTTTAGGATCTGGAATGCACTGTCTGAGATTATGGTGGTGGCAGGTTCGGGGAGTGTTTAGGATTTGGAATGCACTGTCTGAGAGTGTGGTGGAGGCAGGTTCAGTGTGTGTTTAGGATCTGGAATGCACTGTCTGAGAGTGTGGTGGAGGCAGGTTCAGTGTGTGTTTTCGGATCTGGAATGCCCTGTCTGAGAGCGTGGTGGAGGCAGGTTCAGTGTGTGGTTTCGGATCTGGAATGCCCTGTCTGAGAGTGTGGTGGAGGCAGGTTCAGCGAGTGTTTAGGATCTGGAATGCTCTGTCTGAGAGTGTGGTGGAGGCAGGTTCAGTGAGTGTTTAGGATCTGGAATGCACTGTCTGAGATTATGGTGGTGGCAGGTTCAGGGAGTGTTTAGGATTTGGAATGCACTGTCTGAGAGTGTGGTGGAGGCAGGTTCAGTGTGTGGTTTCGGATCTGGAATGCCCTGTCTGAGATTATGGTGGTGGCAGGTTCAGTGTGTGTTTAGGATCTGGAATGCATTCTCTGAGAGTGTGGTGGAGGCAGGTTCAGTGAGTGTTTAGGATCTGGAATGCACTGTCTGAGCGTGTGGTGGAGGCAGGTTCAGTGAGTGTTTAGGATCTGGAATGCACTGTCTGAGAGTGTGGTGGAGGCAGGTTCAGTGAGTGTTTAGGATCTGGAATGCACTGCCTGAGAGTGTGGTGGAGGCAGGTTCAGTGAGTGTTTAGGATCTGGAATGCACTGTCTGAGAGTGTGGTGGAGGCTGGTTCAGTGAGTGTTTAGGATCTGGAATGCACTGTCTGAGCGTGTGGTGGAGGCAGGTTCAGTCAGTATTTAGGATCTGGAATGCACTGTCTGAGCGTGTGGTGGAGGCAGGTTCAGTGAGTGTTTAGGATCTGGAATGCACTGCCTGAGAGTGTGGTGGAGGCAGGTTCAGTGAGTGTTTAGGATCTGGAATGCACTGTCTGAGATTGTGGTGGAGGCAGGTTCAGTGAGTGTTTAGGATCTGGAATGCACTGTCTGAGAGTGTGGTGGAGACAGGTTCAGTGAGTGTTTTGGATCTGGAATGCACTGTCTGAGAGTGTGGTGGAGACAGGTTCAGTGAGTGTTTTGGATCTGGAATGCACTGTCTGAGAGTGAGGTGGAGGCAGGTTCAGTGAGTGTTCAGGATCTGAAATGCACTGTCTGAGAGTGAGGTGGAGGCAGGTTCAGTGTGTGTTTAGGATCAGGAATGCATTCTCTGAGAGTGTGGTGGAGGCATGTTCAGTGAGTGTTTAGGATCTGGAATGCTCTGTCTGAGAGTGTGGTGGAGGCATGTTCAGTGAGTGTTTAGGATCTGGAATGCACTGTCTGAGAGTGTGGTGGAGGCAGGTTCAGTGAGTGTTTAGGATCTGGAATGCACTGTCTGAAAGTGTGGTGGATGGAGGTTCAGTGAGTGTTAAGGAGCTGGAATGCACTGTATGAGAGTTTGGTGGAGGCAGGTTCATTGTGTGGTTAGGATCTGGAATGCATTGTCTGAGCGTGTGGTGGAGGCAGGTTCAGTGAGTGTTTAGGATCTGGAATGCACTGTCTGAGAGTGTGGTGGAGGCAGTCTCATTGAGTGTTTAGGATCTGAAATGCACTGTCTGAGAGTGCGGTGGAGGCAGGTTCAGTGAGTGTTTTGGATCTGGAATGCACTGTCTGAGAGTGTGGTGGAGGCAGGTTCAGTGAGTGTTTAGGATCTGGAATGCACTGTCTGAGAGTGTGGTGGAGGCAGGTTCAGTGAGTGTTTAGGATCTGGAATGCACTGTCTGAGAGCGTGGTGGAGGCAGGTTCAGTGAGTGTTTAGGATCTGGAATGAACTGTCTGAGAGTGTGGTGGAGGCAGGTTCAGTGAGTGTTTAGGATCTGGAATGCACTGTCTGAGAGTGAGGTGGAGGCAGGTTCAGTGAGTGTTTAGGATCTGGAATGCACTGTCTGAGAGGGTGGTGGAGGCAGGTTCATTGTGTGTTTAGGATCTGGAATGTAATGTCGGAGATTATGGTGGTGGCAGGTTCAGGGAGTGTTTACGATCTGGAATGCACTGTCTGAGAGTGTGGTGAAGGCAGGTTCAGTGTGTGGTTTCGGATCTGGAATGCCCTGTCTGAGAGCGTGGTGGAGGCATGTTCAGTGAGTGTTCAGGATCTGAAATGCACTGTCTGAGAGTGTGGTGGAGGCAGGTTCAGTGTGTGGTTAGGATCTGGAATGCTCTGTCTGAGAGTGTGGTGGAGGCAGGTTCAGTGAGTGTTCAGGATCTGAAATGCACTGTCTGAGAGTGTGGTGGAGGCAGGTTCAGTGAGTGTTTACGATCTGGAATGCACTGTCTGAGAGTGTGGTGGAGGCAGGTTCATTGTGTGTTGAGGATCTGGAATGTAATGTCTGAGATTATGGTGGAGACAGGTTCAGTGAGTGTTTAGGATCTGGAATGCACTGTCTGAGAGTGTGGTGGAGGCCGGTTCAGTGTGTGGTTAGGATCTGGAATGCACTGTCTGAGAGTGTGGTGGAGGCATGTTCAGTGAGTGTTTAGGATCTGGAATGCATTCTCTGAGAGTGTGGTGGAGGCAGGTTCAGTGTGTGGTTTCGGATCTGGAATGCACTGTCTGAGAGTGTGGTGGAGGCAGGTTCAGTGTGTGGTTTCGGATCTGGAATGCACTGTCTGAGAGTGCGGTGGAGGCAGGTTCAGTGAGTGTTTAGGATTTGGAATGCACTGAGAGTGTGGTGGAGGCAGGTTCAGTGTGTGTTTAGGATCTGGAATGCACTGTCTGAGAGTGTGGTGGAGGCCGGTTCAGTGAGTGTTTAGGATCTGGAATGCACTGTCTGAGAGTGTGGTGGAGGCAGGTTCAGTGAGTGTTTAGGATCTGGAATACACTGTCTGAGAGTGTGGTGGAGGCAGGTTCAGTGTGTGTTTAGGATCAGGAATGCATTCTCTGAGAGTGTGGTGGAGGCAGGTTCAGTGTGTGGTTTCGGATCTGGAATGCATTCTCTGAGAGTGCGGTGGAGGCATGTTCAGTGAGTGTTTAGGATCTGGAATGCACTGTCTGAGAGTGTGGTGGAGGCAGGTTCTGTGAGTTTTTAGGATCTGGCATGCATTCTCTGAGAGTGTGGTGGAGGCAGGTTCAGTGTGTGGTTTCGGATCTGGAATGCACTGTCTGAGAGTGTGGTGGAGGCCGGTTCAGTGAGTGTTTAGGATCTGGAATACACTGTCTGAGAGTGTGGTGGAGGCAGGTTCAGTGTGTGTTTAGGATCAGGAATGCATTCTCTGAGAGTGCGGTGGAGGCATGTTCAGTGAGTGTTTAGGATCTGGAATGCACTGTCTGAGAGTGTGGTGGAGGCAGGTTCAGTGAGTGTTTAGGATGTGGAATGCACTGTCTGAGAGTGAGGTGGAGGCAGGTTCAGTGTGTGTTTAGGATCAGGAATGCATTCTCTGAGAGTGCGGTGGAGGCAGGTTCAGTGAGTGTTTAGGATCTGGAATGCACTGTCTGAGAGTGAGGTGGAGGCAGGTTCAGTGTGTGTTTAGGATCAGGAATGCATTCTCTGAGAGTGTGGTGGAGGCATGTTCAGTGAGTGTTTAGGATCTGGAATGCACTGTCTGAGAGTGTGGTGGAGGCAGGTTCAGTGAGTGTTTAGGATCTGGAATGCACTGTCTGAGAGTGTGGTGGAGGCATGTTCAGTGAGTGTTTAGGATCTGGAATGCACTGTCTGAGAGTGTGGTGGAGGCAGGTTCAGTGAGTGTTTAGGATCTGGAATGCACTGTCTGAGAGTGAGGTGGAGGCAGGTTCAGTGTGTGGTTAGGATCTGGAATGCTTTCTCTGTGAGTGTGGTGGAGGCATGTTCAGTGAGTGTTTAGGATCTGGAATGCATTGTCTGAGAGTGAGGTGGAGGCAGGTTCAGTGTGTGTTTAGGATCTGGAATGCACTGTCTGAGAGTGTGGTGGAGGCAGGTTCAGTGAGTGTTTAGGATCTGGAATGCACTGTCTGAGAGTGTGGTGGAGGCAGGTTCAGTGAGTGTTTAGGATCTGGAATGCACTGTCTGAGAGTGTGGTGGAGGCAGGTTCAGTGAGTGTTTAGGATCTGGAATGCACTGTCTGAGAGTGTGGTGGAGGCAGGTTCAGTGAGTGTTTAGGATCTGGAATGCACTGTCTGAGAGTGAGGTGGAGGCCGGTTCAGTGTGTGTTTAGGATCTGGAATGCATTCTCTGTGAGTGTGGTGGAGGCAGGTTCAGTGAGTGTTCAGGATCTGAAATGCACTGTCTGAGAGTGTGGTGGAGGCCGGTTCAGTGTGTGGTTAGGATCTGGAATGTAATGTCTGAGATTATGGTGGTGGCAGGTTCAGTGAGTGTTTAGGATCTGGAATGCACTGTCTGAGATTGTGGTGGAGGCAGGTTCAGTGAGTGTTTTGGATCTGGAATGCACTGTCTGAGATTGTGGTGGAGGCAGGTTCAGTGAGTGTTGAGGATCTGGAATGCACTGTCTGAGAGTGTGGTGGAGGCAGGTTCAGTGTGTGTTTAGGATCTGGAATGCACTGTCTGAGAGTGTGGTGGAGGCAGGGTCAGCGAGTGTTTAGGATCTGGAATGCACTGTCTGAGAGTGTGGTGGAGGCAGGTTCAGTGTGTGTTTAGGATCTGGAATGCACTGTCTGAGAGTGTGGTGGAGGCAGGTTCAGTGTGTGTTTAGGATCTGGAATGCACTGTCTGAGAGTGTGGTGGAGGCAGGTTCAGTGTGTGGTTTCGGATCTGGAATGCCCTGTCTGAGAGCGTGGTGGAGGCAGGTTCAGTGTGTGGTTTCGGATCTGGAATGCCCTGTCTGAGAGTGTGGTGGAGGCAGGTTCAGCGAGTGTTTAGGATCTGGAATGCTCTGTCTGAGAGTGTGGTGGAGGCAGGTTCAGTGAGTGTTTAGGATCTGGAATGCACTGTCTGAGATTATGGTGGTGGCAGGTTCAGGGAGTGTTTAGGATTTGGAATGCACTGTCTGAGAGTATGGTGGAGGCAGGTTCAGTGTGTGGTTTCGGATCTGGAATGCCCTGTCTGAGAGTGCGGTGGAGGCAGGTTCAGTGTGTGTTTAGGATCTGGAATGCATTCTCTGAGAGTGTGGTGGAGGTAGGTTCAGTGAGTGTTTAGGATCTGGAATGCACTGTCTGAGAGTGTGGTGGAGGCAGGTTCAGTGAGTGTTTAGGATCTGGAATGCACTGCCTGAGAGTGTGGTGGAGGCAGGTTCAGTGAGTGTTTAGGATCTGGAATGCACTGCCTGAGAGTGTGGTGGAGGCAGGTTCAGTGAGTGTTTAGGATCTGGAATGCACTGTCTGAGATTGTGGTGGAGGCAGGTTCAGTGAGTGTTTAGGATCTGGAATGCACTGTCTGAGAGTGTGGTGGAGACAGGTTCAGTGAGTGTTTTGGATCTGGAATGCACTGTCTGAGAGTGTGGTGGAGGCAGGTTCAGTGAGTGTTTAGGATCTGGAATGCACTGTCTGAGAGTGTGGTGGAGGCAGGTTCAGTGAGTGTTTTGGATCTGGAATGCACTGTCTGAGAGTGAGGTGGAGGCAGGTTCAGTGAGTGTTCAGGATCTGAAATGCACTGTCTGAGAGTGTGGTGGAGGCAGACTCAGTGAGTGTTTAGGATCTGAAATGCACTGTCTGAGAGTGTGCTGGAGGCAGACTCAGTGAGTGTTTAGGATCTGAAATGCACTGTCTGAGAGTGTGGTGGAGGCAGGTTCAGTGAGTGTTTTGGATCTGGAATGCTCTGTCTGAGAGCGTGGTGGAGGCAGGTTCAGTGAGTGTTTCGGATCTGGAATGCACTTTCTGAGAGTGTGGTGGAGGCAGGTTCAGCGAGTGTTTAGTATCTGGAATGCACTGTCTGAGAGTGTGGTGGAGGCAGATTCAGTGTGTGGTTAGGATCTGGAATGCACTGTCTGCGAGTGTGGTGGAGGCAGATTCAGTGAGTGTTCAGGATCTGAAATGCACTGTCTGAGAGTGTGGTGCCAGCAGGTTCAGTGTGTGGTTAGGATCTGGAATGCACTGTCTGAGAGTGTGGTGGAGGCAGATTCAGTGAGTGTTCAGGATCTGGAATGCTCTGTCTGAGAGTGTGGTGGAGGCAGGTTCAGTGAGTGTTTAGGATCTGGAATGCACTGTCTGAGATTATGGTGGTGGCAGGTTCAGGGAGTGTTTAGGATTTGGAATGCACTGTCTGAGAGTGTGGTGGAGGCAGGTTCAGTGTGTGGTTTCGGATCTGGAATGCCCTGTCTGAGAGTGCGGTGGAGGCAGGTTCAGTGTGTGTTTAGGATCTGGAATGCATTCTCTGAGAGTGTGGTGGAGGCAGGTTCAGTGAGTGTTTAGGATCTGGAATGCACTGTCTGAGCGTGTGGTGGAGGCAGGTTCAGTGAGTGTTTAGGATCTGGAATGCACTGTCTGAGAGTGTGGTGGAGGCAGGTTCAGTGAGTGTTTAGGATCTGGAATGCACTGCCTGAGAGTGTGGTGGAGGCAGGTTCAGTGAGTGTTTAGGATCTGGAATGCACTGTCTGAGAGTGTGGTGGAGGCTGGTTCAGTGAGTGTTTAGGATCTGGAATGCACTGTCTGAGCGTGTGGTGGAGGCAGGTTCAGTCAGTATTTAGGATCTGGAATGCACTGTCTGAGCGTGTGGTGGAGGCAGGTTCAGTGAGTGTTTAGGATCTGGAATGCACTGCCTGAGAGTGTGGTGGAGGCAGGTTCAGTGAGTGTTTAGGATCTGGAATGCACTGTCTGAGATTGTGGTGGAGGCAGGTTCAGTGAGTGTTTAGGATCTGGAATGCACTGTCTGAGAGTGTGGTGGAGACAGGTTCAGTGAGTGTTTTGGATCTGGAATGCACTGTCTGAGAGTGTGGTGGAGACAGGTTCAGTGAGTGTTTTGGATCTGGAATGCACTGTCTGAGAGTGAGGTGGAGGCAGGTTCAGTGAGTGTTCAGGATCTGAAATGCACTGTCTGAGAGTGAGGTGGAGGCAGGTTCAGTGTGTGTTTAGGATCAGGAATGCATTCTCTGAGAGTGTGGTGGAGGCATGTTCAGTGAGTGTTTAGGATCTGGAATGCTCTGTCTGAGAGTGTGGTGGAGGCATGTTCAGTGAGTGTTTAGGATCTGGAATGCACTGTCTGAGAGTGTGGTGGAGGCAGGTTCAGTGAGTGTTTAGGATCTGGAATGCACTGTCTGAAAGTGTGGTGGATGGAGGTTCAGTGAGTGTTAAGGAGCTGGAATGCACTGTATGAGAGTTTGGTGGAGGCAGGTTCATTGTGTGGTTAGGATCTGGAATGCATTGTCTGAGCGTGTGGTGGAGGCAGGTTCAGTGAGTGTTTAGGATCTGGAATGCACTGTCTGAGAGTGTGGTGGAGGCAGTCTCATTGAGTGTTTAGGATCTGAAATGCACTGTCTGAGAGTGCGGTGGAGGCAGGTTCAGTGAGTGTTTTGGATCTGGAATGCACTGTCTGAGAGTGTGGTGGAGGCAGGTTCAGTGAGTGTTTAGGATCTGGAATGCACTGTCTGAGAGTGTGGTGGAGGCAGGTTCAGTGAGTGTTTAGGATCTGGAATGCACTGTCTGAGAGCGTGGTGGAGGCAGGTTCAGTGAGTGTTTAGGATCTGGAATGAACTGTCTGAGAGTGTGGTGGAGGCAGGTTCAGTGAGTGTTTAGGATCTGGAATGCACTGTCTGAGAGTGAGGTGGAGGCAGGTTCAGTGAGTGTTTAGGATCTGGAATGCACTGTCTGAGAGGGTGGTGGAGGCAGGTTCATTGTGTGTTTAGGATCTGGAATGTAATGTCGGAGATTATGGTGGTGGCAGGTTCAGGGAGTGTTTACGATCTGGAATGCACTGTCTGAGAGTGTGGTGAAGGCAGGTTCAGTGTGTGGTTTCGGATCTGGAATGCCCTGTCTGAGAGCGTGGTGGAGGCATGTTCAGTGAGTGTTCAGGATCTGAAATGCACTGTCTGAGAGTGTGGTGGAGGCAGGTTCAGTGTGTGGTTAGGATCTGGAATGCTCTGTCTGAGAGTGTGGTGGAGGCAGGTTCAGTGAGTGTTCAGGATCTGAAATGCACTGTCTGAGAGTGTGGTGGAGGCAGGTTCAGTGAGTGTTTACGATCTGGAATGCACTGTCTGAGAGTGTGGTGGAGGCAGGTTCATTGTGTGTTGAGGATCTGGAATGTAATGTCTGAGATTATGGTGGAGACAGGTTCAGTGAGTGTTTAGGATCTGGAATGCACTGTCTGAGAGTGTGGTGGAGGCCGGTTCAGTGTGTGGTTAGGATCTGGAATGCACTGTCTGAGAGTGTGGTGGAGGCATGTTCAGTGAGTGTTTAGGATCTGGAATGCATTCTCTGAGAGTGTGGTGGAGGCAGGTTCAGTGTGTGGTTTCGGATCTGGAATGCACTGTCTGAGAGTGTGGTGGAGGCCGGTTCAGTGAGTGTTTAGGATCTGGAATGCACTGTCTGAGAGTGCGGTGGAGGCAGGTTCAGTGAGTGTTTAGGATTTGGAATGCACTGAGAGTGTGGTGGAGGCAGGTTCAGTGTGTGTTTAGGATCTGGAATGCACTGTCTGAGAGTGTGGTGGAGGCCGGTTCAGTGAGTGTTTAGGATCTGGAATGCACTGTCTGAGAGTGTGGTGGAGGCAGGTTCAGTGAGTGTTTAGGATCTGGAATACACTGTCTGAGAGTGTGGTGGAGGCAGGTTCAGTGTGTGTTTAGGATCAGGAATGCATTCTCTGAGAGTGTGGTGGAGGCAGGTTCAGTGTGTGGTTTCGGATCTGGAATGCATTCTCTGAGAGTGCGGTGGAGGCATGTTCAGTGAGTGTTTAGGATCTGGAATGCACTGTCTGAGAGTGTGGTGGAGGCAGGTTCTGTGAGTTTTTAGGATCTGGCATGCATTCTCTGAGAGTGTGGTGGAGGCAGGTTCAGTGTGTGGTTTCGGATCTGGAATGCACTGTCTGAGAGTGTGGTGGAGGCCGGTTCAGTGAGTGTTTAGGATCTGGAATACACTGTCTGAGAGTGTGGTGGAGGCAGGTTCAGTGTGTGTTTAGGATCAGGAATGCATTCTCTGAGAGTGCGGTGGAGGCATGTTCAGTGAGTGTTTAGGATCTGGAATGCACTGTCTGAGAGTGTGGTGGAGGCAGGTTCAGTGAGTGTTTAGGATGTGGAATGCACTGTCTGAGAGTGAGGTGGAGGCAGGTTCAGTGTGTGTTTAGGATCAGGAATGCATTCTCTGAGAGTGCGGTGGAGGCAGGTTCAGTGAGTGTTTAGGATCTGGAATGCACTGTCTGAGAGTGAGGTGGAGGCAGGTTCAGTGTGTGTTTAGGATCAGGAATGCATTCTCTGAGAGTGTGGTGGAGGCATGTTCAGTGAGTGTTTAGGATCTGGAATGCACTGTCTGAGAGTGTGGTGGAGGCAGGTTCAGTGAGTGTTTAGGATCTGGAATGCACTGTCTGAGAGTGTGGTGGAGGCATGTTCAGTGAGTGTTTAGGATCTGGAATGCACTGTCTGAGAGTGTGGTGGAGGCAGGTTCAGTGAGTGTTTAGGATCTGGAATGCACTGTCTGAGAGTGAGGTGGAGGCAGGTTCAGTGTGTGGTTAGGATCTGGAATGCATTCTCTGTGAGTGTGGTGGAGGCATGTTCAGTGAGTGTTTAGGATCTGGAATGCATTGTCTGAGAGTGAGGTGGAGGCAGGTTCAGTGTGTGTTTAGGATCTGGAATGCACTGTCTGAGAGTGTGGTGGAGGCAGGTTCAGTGAGTGTTTAGGATCTGGAATGCACTGTCTGAGAGTGTGGTGGAGGCAGGTTCAGTGAGTGTTTAGGATCTGGAATGCACTGTCTGAGAGTGTGGTGGAGGCAGGTTCAGTGAGTGTTTAGGATCTGGAATGCACTGTCTGAGAGTGTGGTGGAGGCAGGTTCAGTGAGTGTTTAGGATCTGGAATGCACTGTCTGAGAGTGAGGTGGAGGCCGGTTCAGTGTGTGTTTAGGATCTGGAATGCATTCTCTGTGAGTGTGGTGGAGGCAGGTTCAGTGAGTGTTCAGGATCTGAAATGCACTGTCTGAGAGTGTGGTGGAGGCCGGTTCAGTGTGTGGTTAGGATCTGGAATGTAATGTCTGAGATTATGGTGGTGGCAGGTTCAGTGAGTGTTTAGGATCTGGAATGCACTGTCTGAGATTGTGGTGGAGGCAGGTTCAGTGAGTGTTTTGGATCTGGAATGCACTGTCTGAGATTGTGGTGGAGGCAGGTTCAGTGAGTGTTGAGGATCTGGAATGCACTGTCTGAGAGTGTGGTGGAGGCAGGTTCAGTGTGTGTTTAGGATCTGGAATGCACTGTCTGAGAGTGTGGTGGAGGCAGGGTCAGCGAGTGTTTAGGATCTGGAATGCACTGTCTGAGATTATGGTGGTGGCAGGTTCGGGGAGTGTTTAGGATTTGGAATGCACTGTCTGAGAGTGTGGTGGAGGCAGGTTCAGTGTGTGTTTAGGATCTGGAATGCACTGTCTGAGAGTGTGGTGGAGGCAGGTTCAGTGTGTGGTTTCGGATCTGGAATGCCCTGTCTGAGAGCGTGGTGGAGGCAGGTTCAGTGTGTGGTTTCGGATCTGGAATGCCCTGTCTGAGAGTGTGGTGGAGGCAGGTTCAGCGAGTGTTTAGGATCTGGAATGCTCTGTCTGAGAGTGTGGTGGAGGCAGGTTCAGTGAGTGTTTAGGATCTGGAATGCACTGTCTGAGATTATGGTGGTGGCAGGTTCAGGGAGTGTTTAGGATTTGGAATGCACTGTCTGAGAGTATGGTGGAGGCAGGTTCAGTGTGTGGTTTCGGATCTGGAATGCCCTGTCTGAGAGTGCGGTGGAGGCAGGTTCAGTGTGTGTTTAGGATCTGGAATGCATTCTCTGAGAGTGTGGTGGAGGTAGGTTCAGTGAGTGTTTAGGATCTGGAATGCACTGTCTGAGAGTGTGGTGGAGGCAGGTTCAGTGAGTGTTTAGGATCTGGAATGCACTGCCTGAGAGTGTGGTGGAGGCAGGTTCAGTGAGTGTTTAGGATCTGGAATGCACTGCCTGAGAGTGTGGTGGAGGCAGGTTCAGTGAGTGTTTAGGATCTGGAATGCACTGTCTGAGATTGTGGTGGAGGCAGGTTCAGTGAGTGTTTAGGATCTGGAATGCACTGTCTGAGAGTGTGGTGGAGACAGGTTCAGTGAGTGTTTTGGATCTGGAATGCACTGTCTGAGAGTGTGGTGGAGGCAGGTTCAGTGAGTGTTTAGGATCTGGAATGCACTGTCTGAGAGTGTGGTGGAGGCAGGTTCAGTGAGTGTTTTGGATCTGGAATGCACTGTCTGAGAGTGAGGTGGAGGCAGGTTCAGTGAGTGTTCAGGATCTGAAATGCACTGTCTGAGAGTGTGGTGGAGGCAGACTCAGTGAGTGTTTAGGATCTGAAATGCACTGTCTGAGAGTGTGGTGGAGGCAGATTCAGTGTGTGGTTAGGATCTGGAATGCACTGTCTGCGAGTGTGGTGGAGGCAGATTCAGTGAGTGTTCAGGATCTGAAATGCACTGTCTGAGAGTGTGGTGCCAGCAGGTTCAGTGTGTGGTTAGGATCTGGAATGCACTGTCTGAGAGTGTGGTGGAGGCAGATTCAGTGAGTGTTCAGGATCTGAAATGCACTGTCTGAGAGTGTGGTGGAGGCAGGTTCATTGTGTGTTTAGGATCTGGAATGCACCTTCTGAGAGTGTGGTGGAGGCAGGTTCATTGTGTGTGTTTAGGATCTGGAATGCCCTGTCTGAGAGTGAGGTGGAGGCAGGTTCAGTGAGTGTTTACGATCTGGAATGCACTGTCTGAGAGTGTGGTGGAGGCAGGTTCAGTGAGTGTTTAGGATGTGGAATGCACTGTCTGAGAGTGTGGTGGAGGCAGGTTCATTGTGTGTGTTTAGGATCTGGAATGCACTGTCTGAGAGTGTGGTGGAGGCAGGTTCAGTGAGTGTTTTCGATCTGGAATGCACTGTCTGAGAGTGTGGTGGAGGCAGGTTCATTGTGTGTGTTTCGGATCTGGAATGCACTGTCTGAGCGTGTGGTGGAGGCAGGTTCAGTGAGTGTTTAGGATCTGGAATGCACTGTCTGAGAGTGTGGTGGAGGCAGGTTCAGTGAGTGTTTAGGATCTGGAATGCACTGTCTGAGAGTGTGGTGGAGGCAGGTTCAGTGAGTGTTTCGGATCTGGAATGCTCTGTCTGAGAGTGTGGTGGAGGCAGGTTACAGTGTGTGGTTAGGATCTGGAATGCACTGTCTGAGAGTGTGGTCGAGGCCGGTTCAGTGTGTGGTTAGGATTTGGAATGCACTGTCTGAGAATGTGGTGGAGGCAGGTTCAGTGAGTGTTTAGGATCTGGAATGCACTGTCTGAGAGTGTGGTGGAGGCAGGTTCAGTGAGTGTTTAGGATCTGGAATGCACTGCCTGAGTGCGTGGTGGAGGCAGGTTCAGTGAGTGTTTAGGATCTGGAATGCACTGTCTGAGAGTGTGGTGGAGGCAGGTTCAGTGAGTGTTTAGGATCTGGAATGCATTGTCTGAGAGTGTGGTGGAGGCAGGTTCAGTGTGTGTTTAGGATCTGGAATGCACTGTCTGAGAGTGTGGTGGAGGCAGGTTCAGTGAGTGTTTAGGATCTGGAATGCACTGTCTGAGAGTGTGGTGGAGGCAGGTTCAGTGAGTGTTTAGGATCTGGAATGCACTGTCTGAGAATGAGGTGGAGGTGGGTTCAGTGAGTGTTTAGGATCTGGAATGCACTGTCTGAGAGTGTGGTGGAGACAGCTTCAGTGAGTGTTTAGGATCTGGAATGCACTGTCTGAGAGTGTGGTGGAGGCAGGTTCAGTGAGTGTTTAGGATCTGGAATGCACTGTCTGAGAATGAGGTGGAGGCGGGTTCAGTGAGTGTTTAGGATCTGGAATGCACTGTCTGAGCGTGTGGTGGAGGCAGCTTCAGTGAGTGTTTAGGATCTGGAATGCACTGTCTGAGAGTGTAGTGGAGGCGGTTTCAGTGAGTGTTTAGGATCTGGAATGCACTGTCTGAGAGTGTGGTGGAGGCAGGTTCAGTGAGTGTTTAGGATCTGGAATGCACTGCCTGAGAGTGTGGTGGAGGCAGGTTCACTGAGTGTTCACTCCTCCTCTAACCAAACAAAAAGGGCTCAGTGGTGTGCAGATAAGGTAAGGCTTTCTCTATTTTTTTTTTCCTGAGATTGGTGAAAACTTTTCGTTCCTTTTTCGTTTATCTAAGTTAAGACTAACTTAAGCTTAAGATTAAAAATGGCAGGAGATCTCAGACCCGTGTCATGCTCCTCTTGCTCAATGTGGGAGCTCAGGGACACGGCTGATGACCCTGACTCCTTCACGTGCAGGAAGTGTGTCCAGCTGCAGCTCTTGTTAGACCGCATGACGGCTCTGGAGCTGCGGATGGACTCACTTTTGAGTATGTGCGATGCTGAGGAGGTCGTGGATAGCACGTTTAGCGAATTGGTCACACCGCAGATTAGGATTGCTGAGGGAGAAAGGGAATGGGTGACCAAAAGGCAGAGAAAGAGCAGGAAGGCAGCGCAGGTGTCCCCTGCGGTCATCTCCCTCCACAACAGGTATACCATTTTGGATACTGTTGAGGGAGATGGCTCACCAGGGGAAGGCAGCAGTAGCCAGGTCCATGGCACCGTGGCTGGCTCTGCTGTTCAGAAGGGCGGGAAAAAGAGTGGAAGGGCTATAGTCGTAGGGGATTCGATTGTAAGGGGAGTAGATAGGCGGTTCTGTGGTCGAAAACGAGACTCCCGAATGGTATGTTGCCTCCCAGGTGCACGGGTCAGGGATGTCTCAGATCGGCTGCAGAACATTCTGAAGGGGGAGGGTGAACAGCCAGTTGTCATTGTGCACATAGGCACTAATGATATAGGTAAAAAACGGGATGAGGGCCGACAAGCAGAATTTAGGGAATTAGGAGCCAAGTTAAAAAGTAGGACCTCAGAGGTAGTAATCTCAGGATTGCTACCAGTGCCACGTAATAGTCAGAGTAGAAATGAAAGAATAGTCAGGATGAATGCGTGGCTTGAGAGATGGTGCAGGAGGGAGGGGTTCAGATTTTTGGGACATTGGGACCGGTTCTGGGGGAGGTGGGACTATTACAAATTGGACGGTCTACACCTGGGCTGGACTGGAACCAATGTCCTTGGGGGTGCTTTTGCTAACGCTGTTGGGGAGGGTTTAAACTAATGTGGCAGGGGGATGGGAACCAAATGAGGAGGTCAGTGGACAGTAAGGAGGTAGTAACGAAAGCCTGTAAGGAACTAGATAACGAAGTCGGCGTGACTAACGGAAAGAGTAGACAGGGAGCAGATGATGAAAGCAAAGGGACTGGTGGTCTGAGGTGCATTTGTTTTAATGCAAGAAGTGTAGTAGGTAAGGCAGATGAACTTAGGGCCTGAATTAGTACCTGGGAGTATGATGTTATTGCTATTACTGAGACTTGGTTGAGGGAAGGGCATGATTGGCAACTAAATATCCCAGGATATCGATGCTTCCGGCGGGATAGAGAGGGAGGTAAAAGGGGTGGAGGAGTTGCAGTACTGGTCAAAGAGGATATCACAGCTGTGCTGAAGGAGGGCACTATGGAGGACTCGAGCAGTGAGGCAATATGGACAGAACTCAGAAATAGGAAGGGTGCGGTAACAATGTTGGGGCTGTACTACAGGCCTCCCAACAGCGAGCGTGAGATAGAGGTACAAATATGTAAACAGATTATGGAAAGATGTAGGAGCAACAGGGTGGTGGTGATAGGAGATTTTAATTTTCCCAACATTGACTGGGATTCACTTAGTGTTAGAGGTCCAGATGGAGCAGAATTTGTAAGGAGCATCCAGGAGAGTTTTCTAGAGCAGTATGTAAATAGTCCAACTCGGGAAGGGGCCATACTGGACCTGGTGTTGGGGAATGAGCCCGGCCAGGTGGTTGACGTTTCAGTAGGGGACTACTTTGGGAATAGTGATCACAATTCCGTAAGTTTTAGAATACTCATGGACAAAGACGAGAGTGGTCCTAAAGGAAGAGTGCTAAATTGGGGGAAGGCCAACTATACCAAAATCCGGCAGGAGCTGGGGAATGTAGATTGGGAGCAGCTGTTTGAAGGTAAATCCACATTTGATATGTGGGAGGCTTTTAAAGAGAGGTTGATGAGCGTGCAGGAGAGACATGTTCCTGTGAAAATGAGGGATAGAAATGGCAAGATTAGGGAACCATGGATGACAGGTGAAATTGTGAGACTAGCTAAGAGGAAAAAGGAAGCATACATAAGGTCTAGGAGGATGAAGAAAGACGAAGCTTTGAAAGAATATCGGGAATGTAGGACCAATCTGAAACGAGGAATTAAGAGGGCTAACAGGGGTCATGAAATATCTTTAGCAAACAGGGTTAAGGAAAATCCCAAAGCCTTTTATTTATATATAAGGAGCAAGAGGGTAACTAGAGAAAGGATTGGCCCACTCAAGGACAAAGGAGGAAAGTTATGCGTGGAGTCAGAGAAAATGGGTGAGATTCTAAACGAGTACTTTGCATCGGTATTCACCGAGGAGAGGGACATGACGGATGTTGAGGTTAGGAACAGATGTTTGATTACTCTAGGTCAAGTCGGCATAAGGAGGGAGGAAGTGTTGGGTATTCTAAAAGGCATGAAGGTGGACAAGTCCCCAGGTCTGGATGGGATCTATCCCAGGTTACTGAGGGAAGCGAGAGAGGAAATAGCTGGGGCCTTAACAGATATCTTTGCAGCATCCTTAAACACGGGTGAGGTCCCGGAGGACTGGAGAATTGCTAATGTTGTCCCCTTGTTTAAGAAGGGTAGCAGGGATAATCCAGGTAATTATAGACCGGTGAGCCTGACGTCAGTGGTAGGGAAGCTGCTGGAGAAGATACTGAGGGATAGGATCTATTCCCATTTGGAAGAAAATGGGCTCATCAGTGATAGGCAACATGGTTTTGTGCAGGGAAGGTCATGTCTTACCAACTTAATAGAATTCTTTGAGGAAGTGACAAAGTTGATTGATGAGGGAAGGGCTGTAGATGTCATATACATGGACTTCAGTAAGGCGTTTGATAAGGTTCCCCATGGTAGGCTGATGGAGAAAGTGAAGTCGTATGGGTTCCAGGGTGTACTAGCTAGATGGATAAAGAACTGGCTGGGCAACAGGAGACAGAGAGTAGCAGTGGAAGGGAGTTTCTCAAAATGGAGACGTGTGACCAGTGGTGTTCCACAGGGATCCGTGCTGGGACCACTGTTGTTTGTGATATACATAAATGATTTGGAGGAAAGTATAGGTGGTCTGATTAGCAAATTTGCAGACGACACTAAGATTGGTGGAGTAGCAGATAGTGAAGGGGACTGTCAGAGAATACAGCAGAATATAAATAGATTGGAGAGTTGGGCAGAGAAATGGCAGATGGAGTTCAATCAGGGCAAATGCGAGGTGATGCATTTTGGAAGATCCAATTCAAGAGTGAACTATACAGTAAATGGAAAAGTCCTGGGGAAAATTGATGTCCAGAGAGATTTGGGTGTTCAGGTCCATTGTTCCCTGAAGGTGGCAACGCAGGTCAATAGAGTGGTCAAGAAGGCATACGGCATGCTTTCCTTCATCGGACGGGGTATTGAGTACAAGAGTTGGCAGGTCATGTTACAGTTGTATAGGACTTTGGTTCGGCCACATTTGGAATACTGCGTGCAGTTCTGGTCGCCACATTACCAAAAGGATGTGGATGCTTTGGAGAGGGTGCAGAGGAGGTTTACCAGGATGTTGCCTGGTATGGAGGTCGCTAGCTATGAAGAGAAGTTGAGTAGATTAGAATTATTTTCATTAGAAAGACGGAGGTTGAGGGGGGACCTGATTGAGGTGTACAAAATCATGAGAGGTATAGACAGGGTGGATAGCAAGAAGCTTTTTCCCAGAGTGGGGGATTCAATTACGAGGGGTCACGAGTTCAAAGTGAGAGGGGAAAAGTTTAGGGGGTATATGCGGGGAAAGTTCTTTACGCAGAGGGTGGTGGGTGCCTGGAACGCGTTGCCAGCGGAGGTGGTAGACGCGGGCACGATAGCGTCTTTTAAGATGTATCTAGACAGATACATGAATGGGCAGGAAGCAAAGAGATACAGACCCTTAGAAAATAGGCGACATGTTTAGGTAGAGGATCTGGATCGACGCAGGCTTGGAGGGCCGAAGGGCCTGTTCCTGTGCTGTAATTTTCTTTGTTCTTCTTTGTTCTTTGTTCACTCGGAGCAGTCCTGTCCAGCGCCCCAGCCGAGCGGTGACTTTCGCCTCCAACTCCTGCCAGTTTGCCGGCCAGGCTTCCTCAGCGGGGCTAAGATGGACTCCCAGATAGAGGAGATGCGTGGTGCTCCACGCAAAAGGTGTCATCTCCTCTGGCAGGGAGTCCACCTGCCACTGACCCACCAGGAGCCCGGAACATTTCTCCCAATTGATCCTCGTGGAGGACGCGGCAGAAAAGGTCTGCTGGCAGTCGCGCATCCTCCGCAAGTCATCGGGATCTGTGACTGCGAGGAGCACGTCGTCGGCGTAAGCCGAGAGGATGACCCGCATGGCCGGCTCGCGCACAGCCAATCCCGTCAACCTCCTGCGAAGCAGGCACAGGAAGGGCTCCACGCAGATGGTGTACAATTGGCCGGACATGGGGCATCCCTGACGCACTCCTCTCCCAAAGCGAAGGAGTGCAGCCAAGGACCCGTTAACCTTGACTAGACACTCTGCGGCGGCGTATAAAAGTCGGACCCAGGCCACGAAAAGCGGCCTGAATCCAAAAGCGCGCAGAGTCCCAAAAAGGTATTCGTGATCCACCCTGTCGAACGCCTTCTCCTGATCGAGGGAGAGAAAGGCGACTGACTGACCAGTCCTCTGGGAAAGATGGATCAGGTCCCGGACCAGGTGGATGTTGTCCTGGATGGACCGGCCCGGGATCGTGTAGGACTGGTCGGGGTGGATCATGTGGGCCAGCACGGAGCCCAGGCGGGTAGACATAGCCCGGGCAAAGATCTTATAATCCGTGCTGAGGAGGGAGACCGGGAGCCAGTTTGTAAGCAGGCGGAGATCGCCCCTCTTCGGCAGCAGGACGATGACCGCCCTGCGCCACGAGAGGGGCATCTCCCTGGTCGCCAGGCTTACCCCCAGGACTCGCGCGTAATCGTCCCCCAGGACGTCCCAGAACGCCCTGAAGAACTCCACGGTCAGCCCATCCAGCCCTGGGGATTTGCCCCTCGAGAGCTGGTGGAGGGCGCCAGTCAGCTCCGCCAACGTGAGCAGAGCCTCCAATCCTTCGGCGCCCTCCGGGCTGACCTGCGGCAGGTCCTCCCACAAAACTCTGCGCGCATCCTCGCTGGACAGATCCGGAGAGAACAACGCACTGTAATAAGTACGGACCAGGAGGCCCATTCCCTCCGGATCCGTGATGGAGGATCCGTCGTCGGCCAGCAGCTCGATGAGCTGCTTACGGACCCCCCGCCATTTTTCCAGCGAGTAGAAGAAGGGAGAGGCGCGGTCCAAATCTTCCAGGATCTGGATCTGCGACCTCACGTACGCGCCTCGGGACCTTATGAGCTGCAGGTCCCTCGGCGCGCCCTTCTTCTATTTGTATGCCTGCCACAGGGCCGGGTCCACGACGGCATGACCGAGGCGGGACTCCAAGTCGAGCACCTCCCTCTCAAGGCGCCCGATCTCAGCTTCCTGCCTCTTGGTCGACCCCTTCGCGTACTCCTGACAGAAGACGCGGATGTGAGTCTTGCCCACATCCCACCATAGCCTCAAGGAGGGGAAGCGTCCCTGCTTCCTTCTCCAGTCGGCCCAGAATCGACAGAACGAGTCCCGAAATCGCACGTCCTCCAGCAGCCGGTTGTTAAAGTGCCAGTACGCGGACCCCGCCCGCGTGCGGAGCGGAGTGAACTCCGCCCACACCAGGCGGTGGTCCGAGCACGGCACCAGCCGCATGGAGGCCGCCGAAACGCGGGAGACGTACGCCTGCGAAATGTAGAGGCGGTCGATTCGCGACCCCCCTCCTCCAGACCTCCACGTGAAGGCGCTGGAGTCGGGATGGAGATTCCGCCAGACGTCCACCAAGTTAAGGGAGCTGATCAGTCCCCTCAACTTCTCCACCGACGCTTGGCCGCGCTGGGGACCGGAGCGATCCCCCACCTCGAGGGTGCAGTTAAAATCCCCCCCGAGGATGATGCACTCGCCGCTATCGATGGAGCTCAAGAGAGCGGACACTTCTTCAAAGAAGCGCGCTTGCAACGCGCCGGGCCTGGGCGCGTACACGTTCACAAAGTGGAGCGGCGCTACCCAGGCGAACGGCGAGGTGGAGCAAGCGGCCCGGCACTAGCTCCTTGACCCCCAAGATCTCCGGCTGAAAAGACGGGGCCAACAAGATAGCCACCCCACTAGAAATAGGGGTGAGGTGACTCATGTAGACCCCACCCTGCCACTCCAGGAGCCAGGTGGCTTCGTCTCCCGGAACGGTGTGGGTTTCCTGCAGAAAGCTCACCGCGTATCTCCCTTCCCTAAGGACTGAGAGATTGTGAAATCTGCGGTGAGCCCCTCTGCTGCCGTTGATGTTGAGGCTGGCTATGGTCATCTTCATGTCAAAGGTACTTAAAACCCGTCACCAACAGCTCACTGTGAGGAGGGAGTGGAAGTGCACCTGGCCCTCCACTCCCCCAGCAACCCATTGAGGAACACATTAAAACGGCGCCTCTCAACCAGTTTCACGTCCGCGCGCTTGCCCGCTATCTTAAGGGCGGCACGGACGGACTGGATGATCAGCGCCAGATTCGACCAACGGTCGAGGGCCAGCTGACCTTTATTGCGGCAACCTCTGCAAGCCGCGAGGAAATCCCGGAGTTCCGCCGTGGGGATGAGGGGAGATTCGGTGGGAGGCACGAGGGACTCCACCACCTCACTGGCGATGGAATCAAGATCATCCTCCGTGCCCCGCACCGAATCCCCATCCTCCTCCGGGTCGTCACCGCCAGCGGCCGACACATCCACCATACACTGTGGGGCGGACGTCCCGGCCGCGCCAGCTGGTCCCGCCTCCGTCACGATCCCACCCCCAGGATTGATGGCGGAGGAGTCCTCTCTGGGTTCTATTGTGAAACTGGAGCCTGTAGGCACCAGCGGTTCAGGACCCCCCTCCACCTCCATCCCCAGGCCAATGACTGGTCCAGGGGAGACAGAAGTTCCGGACTCCGGGAAACCAGCCGGAGCCGAGACTGGAGGCGGCGAGAGGAGGCCATCTCCCGCTCCGCCAGCACCCACAGGCCCAGCAGATGGGGCAGCATTCTCAGTTATAACTGGGTCGGGTGTCTCCTGGTTGGTGGTGGACTCCGGCTGGGAGGCCCGACCCTCTGGGGCCTCGCCCTGCCCTTCATTCAGGGCACCCGACCCAGTAGCAGTGGCGGAATGGGCGGTTTCCCCAGGCTCCCCCACCACAAGCAGGGCCCCACTTACTCCTTCAGGAGGGGCCTCACGTACCGGGGCCATCCCCTCCCCTCTATCCTGAGGAATACAGTGCTCCTGCCCGGACTTTGCAGCCTTGGTGGTGGCGGTAGGGGGAACCTGAGGACCAGAAACAGGAGGCAGCTCCCCTCCAACAGATGGGCCCTGCACCTCAGGGCCCTGTGTTATTTCTGTGGAGGGGTGCCTTCTCCTCTTTTTTGCACTTGGGCGCGGAGACTCAGAGACCTCCATGTCATCAGAGGCCTCCGCCTCCGCACCCTTTTTTCCCTTTTTAGTCACCCTGGGCCTGAGCCCAGCCCTGGGACAGGTGGATTCCATGGGAATGGGCTTTGGGCTGAGCTCAGGCTCGGGTTGAGTCAAAGTGTCCAGGGGACGCGCCTCATGATGTTTCTTTTTTCCCCGCGTCTTCCTTCCGCTCGGACGGACGCTCCCCTCCCCACCAGAGGCTGTGAAAACCACAGCCTCCGGAACCGACTGAGCGGTGTCTGTTGGATCTGCGGGGGGAGTGGGAGGAGGTGCTGTGGAACCACTCTGGGCCGCCGAGGTGGAGCTGGCGGCCGGGAGGTTGGGGCAGTTCTTACGAACATGCCCCACCCCCTTGCAGACGTGGCACCGCGCTCCATCCGAGGTCCAGAAGACGCGGTAGGCTGTCCCCTGAAACTCTATACTGAAGTGGCCCTCCAAGACCTCCTCCCGCGCCAGCTGCATGAATAGCTGGCGGCGGAAGGAGTAGACATGTCGGAGGCTGTGCTCCCGAAGACCAAGCGGGACTGGGGTGATCCCTGACCTCACCTCCCCCAGAAAGTGTAGATGGGGGAGGAGGAGCTCATCAGGAATGAAGGGTGGGACGTTCGACAAGGTTACCCGATGCGCAGTGACCCCCAAAGGGTCCACTGGCAGGAAAATCCCACCCACTGTGATCCCCGTACTTAGGGCGAGGGACACAGCCCGCTCGGTCTTCAGGAAGAACACAGCCTTCCCATACATCTTTGAGGCTGCAACAATGGCCGAGGGGCCGACAACCACGGCCATTGCCTTAACACAAGCCTCAATAGTCATATTAGGATGGGTGTAACTCTTCACCCCATGCTTTGATGTTAAGATTTTAAATGGTGACGGGGCCACAGGAGCAGCTGTCGCAGCTGCTGCAGCATAGGAGGGCCCCGCCACCGGAGAGGACTGAGAAGTCATGGGGTGGAAGAGTGACAGGCACTTTGCTGAGAGAAAAAAAAAAGAAAAGAGCAAATACAATAAATCAAAAATGTAACACTTAAAGGATGTAGCACAGGGGAAGAGGCTGAGGGAGAGGAAGGCCAAGAGGAATCAGTCTTTGTTAGTATTGCACAAGTCTTGTAGCTGGTCTTCCAGTTGGGAGGGTGGGGTGATGTCTTCACCTGGGTCAGCTGTAAGCTGCCCAGGCACACGCCTCTTTCGATGTTCAGATAATAAGTCTCTTCACCTGGGCAGCTCCAGTTGTCCCAGGCTTAATAGTTGGGGTGGGAAGGGAGCTCCCTATCCAAAGATGTTAAACACAGGAGCTCCCTATTGAACAAAACAGCCCCACCCAAGGTCTTCAGGTCTCTTCTTTCCCCACCCCCAACAATCAATGAAAAAGACTTTCAGTACAAAACAAACTCACAAAAAGAGCTTCCAGTTCTCTGCCTTCCTTCCTTTGTTGAAAATGTGGAAAAACCCTTCTTTCAGTCTCAGTCTCTCCCTCTTGCAGCAGTCACACAGCCTGCAGCCTCCAACCTCTGCACACAGCCACAGTCAGCTGCACCTCGTTGATGCACTCAGGCTCCCAAATCAGAGAGCAGCCAATCCCAGTTTTTTTTTTCTTTTTTTTTAAGGTGACCTTTATACCCCAGGCCCCTTTTATATTTTCCACATCGAGGGGGCCTTTATCCCTCAGGCCCCCTTTATGTACATATTTACAGTTTTAAAATAACTTTATTAAAACAGATAAATAAACAAAAAACTCAAATTAAAATGCCATTCTCGGCGTCGACGATGCACTCCAGTCCCTGCGGTGCCCACCGGTCGCGGAAGGCCTCAAGCGTACCGGCGGACACCGCATGCTCCTTTTCCAGGGACACCCGGGCGCGAACGTAACCGCGGAAGAGGGGCAGGCAATCGGGGAGGACGGACCCCCCGACGGCCCGCAACCTGGACCTGTGAATTGCCACCTTGGCCAGGCCCAGGAGCAGATCCAGATCCTGGAAGATTTGGACCGCGCCTCACCCTTCTTCTACTCGCTGGAAAAATGGCGGGGGGTCCGTAAGCAGCTCGTTGAGCTGCTGGCCGACGACGGATCCTCCATCACGGATCCGGAGGGAATGGGCCTGTCCTGGGAGTGTTTGATGAGGACAGTGTAGAGGGAGCTTTACTCTGTATCTAACTGGTTGTCTGATCTGCGATTCCACTTTCAATTCTATCCTCCACAACCACGCTCTCTCCTCTCTATTTTACAGTTACTCATATGGTTAATGTTTTCAATTTTCACTGGTTATGCCTCCTAAGCTTCACAAACTTTGTCCTGTGAACCTTTCCTGTTCCCAAAATCCTCCGTGTCTTGAAAATGAACTCATTGCATCGTCTCCTATTTGAACAACTGTGGAAATGCTCAGCTCCCTCTTTCTGCCCTTTCTCTTGCATTCAACGTAGACCATCAGTTACTGCTTCCTCCTGTTCCCCCCTCCTCCGACTTCCTTGCCTCACACCCCCCTCTGCGCTTTATCCTGCACTGCGGGCTTTGGATGTTGCTCACAGCAACAGGCAGCTGGGCATGAACTGAGCCAGTATTGGGTAGCATTTCGAGTGCAGACATTAAGAAGCTGATTGCAATCTATGGAGATGACCCTGAGCGAGATGATCCTTGAGATCTTTGGCAGAATTCCACAGTCGCTCTCCCTGCTCTCTGACTCATGCACATCAATGTCTGTCCTCATTTGTACGATTCTGTTCCTGAGTACTGAGTCATATCCTGTGCATAGGACTTAGTTCAAACCCTTTCCCACGGCCCACACTGTCCTCTGGACGGATTGCATTGGGAACAGAGACCAGAGTTCTACAGTAGAACAATGCTAGCAATGGGCTGTGAGCTCAGCTTCCCCCTTTGCTCCAGCAGAACACAACAATACTGATGGCAGCCGATTCAGGGGCTTTTCCCCATAGATTAGGCAGACAGCAGATGAAAGAGCCTGGATCATGGGAAAGGAACCTCAGAGAAGCTGGTCAAAGAACGACACACGTGCATACACACTCACTCACTCGTGCAGCTTCACACTCACTCAAGCATTCACTCAGAGACTCGAACTCACACATTCCTTTTTGGAGTGTATTAACTGGATTGCTGGATTCTGAGTTTTAAAGACTCTTCAGCCACTGTAGGAACAGCAGTTCATCATCACATTTTCTTGGAGAGACTGTCTTGTGCACGGTGTTTCAAATTCTGCACTGGTGACTATTACCTGTGTGTAGACAGCATCTGTCTCTCCACTCATCCCCTCCCTCATTCACCCCTCACCCTACTCACTCCATCCCCTCCCTCACTCGCTCATCATCCCTCACCCCATTCACCTCTCAACCCCTCCCCACTCACACCGCTCACCTCCCCATTGTCACTGGACTAGTAACCCAGAGACCCAGGGTATTTCTCTGGGGACATGGGTTCAAATCCCACCACATCAGAAGGTGGAATTTGAATTCAATAAAGAAATCTGGAATTTAAAAAGAAAAGCTAGTCTAATGATGGCCATGAAACCATTGTCAATTGTTGTAAAAACCCATCTGGTTCACTAATGTCCTTTAGGGAAGGAAATCTGCTGTCCTTACCTGGTCTGGCCTACATGTGACTCCAGACCCACAGCAATGTGGTTGACTCTTACATGCCCTTTGAAATAGCCTAGCAAGTCACTCAGTTGTACCTAACCGCTACGAAGTCAATAAAAAGGAATGAAACCGGACAGACCACCCGGCATTGACCGAGGCACCGGAAACGTTAACAGCAAACCCAGCCCTATTGACCCGGCACAGTCCTCCCTCCTAACATCTGGGGGCTTGTGCCAAAGTTGGGAGAGTTGTCCCACAGAATAGTCAAGCAACAGCCTGACATAGTCATACTCACGGAATCATACCTTACAGACAATGTCCCAGACTCTGCCATCACCATCCCCGGGTATGTCCTGTCCCACCGGCAGGACAGAGTCACCAGAGGTGGTGGCACAGTGGTATACAGTAGGGAGGGAGCTCCCCTGGGAGTCTTCAACATCGACTCCAAACCCGATAAAGTCTCATGGCATCAGGTCAAACATGGGCAAAGAAACCGCCTGCTGATTACCACCACTTCACACTCGGCACATACACACAATCAACCCCCACCAACTCTCCTGTGCCTGGATCTGAACACATCTGCACATTGCAACAATTCTCCTCGCGTAGAGAATGGGGTTAGCTGCACAGCAGAAACTGGTCATGAATGTGGAAACGTTGCTTATTAAAAGGAAATAAATGCTTTCTCACTCCTCAGCTTCCTGACCAACCTTCAGGGTTCACACAAAGACACGGCACGCACACAGGCATGACACAGAAAGATACGGCACGCACACAGGCATAGCACACACAAAGACACGGCGCGCACACAGGCATGACACAGAAAGACACGGCACGCACACAGGCATGGCACACACAAAGACACGGCGCGCACACAGGCATAGCACACACAAAGACACGGCGTGCACACAGGCATGACACAGACAGACACGGCACGCACACAGGCATGGCACACACAAAGACACGGCGCGCACACAGGCATAGCACACACAAAGACACGGCGCGCACACAGGCATGACACAGAAAGACACGGCACGCACACAGGCATAGCACACACAAAGACACGGCGCGCACACAGGCATGACACAGAAAGACACGGCACGCACACAGGCATGGCACACACAAAGACACGGCGCGCACACAGGCATAGCACACACAAAGACACGGCGCGCACACAGGCATGACACACAAAGACACGGCGCGCACACAGGCATAGCACACACAAAGACACGGCACGCACACAGGCATGACACAGAAAGACACGGCACGCACACAGGCATAGCACACACAAAGACACGGCGCGCACACAGGCATGACACACAAAGACACGGCGCGCACACAGGCATGACACAGAAAGACACGGCGCGCACACAGGCATAGCACACACAAAGACACGGCGCGCACACAGGCATGACACACAAAGACACGGCGCGCACACAGGCATGACACAGAAAGACACGGCACGCACACAGGCATAGCACACACAAAGACACGGCGCGCACACAGGCATGACACAGAAAGACACGGCACGCACACAGGCATGGCACACACAAAGACACGTCGCGCACACAGGCATAGCACACACAAAGACACGGTGCGCACACAGGCATGACACACAAAGACACGGCGCGCACACAGGCATAGCACACACAAAGACACGGCACGCACACAGGCATGACACAGAAAGACACGGCACGCACACAGGCATAGCACACACAAAGACACGGCGCGCACACAGGCATGACACACAAAGACACGGCGCGCACACAGGCATGACACAGAAAGACACGGCGCGCACACAGGCATGGCACACACAAAGACACGGCGCGCACACAGGCATGACACACAAAGACACGGCGCGCACACAGGCATGGCACACACAAAGACACGGCGCGCACACAGGCATGACACACAAAGACACGGCGCGCACACAGGCATAGCACACACAAAGACACGGCGCGCACACAGGCATGACACAGAAAGACACGGCGCGCACACAGGCATGGCACACAAAGACACCCATGCACACAGGCATAGCACACACAAAGACACGGCGTGCAAGCAGGCATGACACACAAAGACACGGCACGCACACAGGCATGACACACAATGACATGGCGCGCACACAGGCATGGCACACACAAAGCCACGGCGCACACACAGGCATGACACACAAAGACACGGCACGCACACAGGCATGACACAGAAAGACACGGCGCGCACACAGGCATGACACAGAAAGACACGGCGCGCACACAGGCATGACACACAAAAACATGGCACGCACACAGGCATGACACACAATGACACGGGGCGCACACAGGCATGACACAGAAAGACACGGCGCGCACACAGGCATGACACACAAAGACACGGCACGCACACAGGCATGACACAGAAAGACACGGCGCACACACAGGCATGACACAGAAAGACACGGCATGCACACAGGCATGACACACAAAGACACGGCATGCACACAGGCATGACACAGAAAGACACGGCGCGCACACAGGCATGACACACAAAGCCACGGCGCGCACACAGGCATGACACACACAAAGACACGGCACGCACACAGGCATGACACAGAAAGACACGGCACGCACACAGACATGACTCCGAAAGACACCGCGCGCACACAGGCATGACACAGAAAGACACGGCACGCACACAGGCATGACACACAAAGACACGGCACGCACACAGGCATGACACAGAAAGACACGGCACGCACACAGGCTTGGCACACACAAAGACACGGCACGCACACAGGCATAGCACACACAAAGACATGGCGCGCACGCAGGCATGACACACAAAGACACGGCGCGCACACAGGCATGACACACAAAGACACGGCACGCACACAGGCATGACGAAGGTCGGTGGAGTAGTGGATAGTGCCGAAGGATGTTGTAGGTTACAGAGGGACATAGATAGGCTGCAGAACTGGGCTGAGAGATGGCAAATGGAGTTTAATGCGGAAAAGTGTGAGGTGATTCACTTTGGAAGGAGTAACAGGAATGCAGAGTACTGGGCTAATGGGAAGATTCTTGGTAGTGTAGATGAGCAGAGAGATCTTGGTGTCCAGGTACATAAATCCCTGAAAGTTGCCACCCAGGTTAATAGGGCTGTTAAGAAGGCATATGGTGTGTTAGCTTTTATTAGTAGGGGGATCGAGTTTCGGAGCCACGGGGTCATGCTGCAGCTGTACAGAACTCTGGTGAGACCGCACCTGGAGTATTGCGTGCAGTTCTGGTCACCGCATTATAGGAAGGATGTCGAAGCTTTGGAAAGGGTGCAGAGGAGATTTACTAGGATGGTGCCTGGTATGGAGGGAAGGTCTTACGAGGAAAGGCTGAGGGACTTGAGGTTGTTTTCGTTAGAGAGAAGGAGGAGGAGAGGTGACTTAATAGAGACATATAAGATAATCAGAGGGTTAGATAGGGTGGATAGTGAGAGTCTTTTTCCTCGGATGGTGATGGCAAACACGAGGGGACATAGCTTCAAGTTGAGGGGTGATAGATATAGGACAGATGTCAGAGGTAGTTTCTTTACTCAGAGAGTAGTAGGGGCGTGGAATGCCCTGCCTGCAACAGTAGTAGACTCGCCAACTTTAAGGGCATTTAAGTGGTCATTGGATAGACATATGGATGAAAATGGAATAGTGTAGGTCAGATGGTTTCACAGGTCGGCGCAACATCGAGGGCTGAAGGGCCTGTACTGCGCTGTAATGTTCTATGTTCTATGTTCTATGACACAGAAAGACACGGCGCGCACACAGGCATGACACAGAAAGACACGGCACGCACACAGGCATGGCACACACAAAGACACGGCGCGCACACAGGCATGACACACAAAGACACGGCACGCACACAGGCATGGCACACACAAAGACACGGCGCGCACACAGGCATGACACAGAAAGACACGGCGCGCACACAGGCATGACACACAAAGACACGGCGCGCACACAGGCATGGCACACACAAAGACATGGCGTGCACACAGGCATGGCACACAAAGACACGGCACGCACACAGGCACGGCACACACAAAGACACGGCGCGCACACAGGCATGACACAGAAAGACACGGGGCGCACACAGGCATGACACACAAAGACACGGGGCGCACACAGGAATGACACAGAAAGACAGTGCGCGCACACAGGCATGACACAGAAAGACACGGCACGCACACAGGCATGACACAGAACGAAACAGCGCGCACATAGGCATGACACACAAAGACACGGCGCGCACACAGGCATGACACACAAAGACACGGCACGCACACAGGCATGACACAGAACGACACAGCGCGCACATAGGCATGACACACAAAGACACGGCGCGCGCACAGGCATGACACACAAAGACACGGCACGCACACAGGCATGACACAGAACGACACAGCGCGCACATAGGCATGTCACAGAAAGACACGGCGCGCACACAGGCATGACACACAAAGACATGGCACGCACACAGGCATGACACACAAAGACACGGCACACACACAGGCATGACACACAAAGACACGGCACGCACACAGGCATGACACAGAAAGACACGGCACGCACACAGGCATGACACAGAAAGACACAGCACACACGCAGGCATGACACACAAAGACACGGGGCGCACACAGGCATGACACAGAAAGACACAGCACGCACGCAGGCATGACACACAAAGACACGGGGCGCACACAGGCATGACACACAAAGACACGGGGCGCACACAGGAATGACACAGAAAGACAGTGCGCGCACACAGGCATGACACAGAAAGACACGGCACGCACACAGGCATGACACAGAACGAAACAGCGCGCACATAGGCATGACACACAAAGACACGGCGCGCACACAGGCATGACACACAAAGACACGGCACGCACACAGGCATGACACAGAAAGACACGGCACGCACACAGGCATGACACAGAACGAAACAGCGCGCACATAGGCATGACACACAAAGACACGGCGCGCACACAGGCATGACACACAAAGACACGGCACGCACACAGGCATGACACAGAACGACACAGCGCGCACATAGGCATGACACACAAAGACACGGCGCGCGCACAGGCATGACACACAAAGACACGGCACGCACACAGGCATGACACAGAACGACACAGCGCGCACATAGGCATGACACAGAAAGACACAGCACGCACGCAGGCATGACACACAAAGACACGGGGCGCACACAGGCATGACACACATAGACACGGGGCGCACACAGGCATGACACAGAAAGACAGGGCACGCACACAGGCATGACACACAAAGACACAACACACACACACAGGCATGACACAGAAAGACAGGGCACGCACACAGGCATGACACACAAAGACACAGCACACACACACAGGCATGACACAGAAAGACACGGCGCGCACACAGGCATGACACACAAAGACATGGCACGCACACAGGCATGACACACAAAGACACAGCACACACACATGCATGACACACAAAGACACAGCACACACACAGTCATGACACAGAAAGACACAGCACACACACAGGCATGACACAGAAAGAAAAGGCACGTACACAGGCATGACACAGAAAGACACAGCACACACACAGGCATGACACAGAAAGAAAAGGCACGCACACAGGCATGACACAGAAAGTCACGGCACGCATACAGGCATGACACACAAAGACACAGCACGCACACAGGCATGACACACAAAGACACGGGGCGCACACAGGCATGACACACAAAGACAGTGCGCGCACACAGGCATGACACAGAAAGACATGGCATGCACACAGGCATGACACAGAAAGACACGGCGCGCACACAGGCATGACACAGAAAGACACAGCACACACGCAGGCATGACACACAAAGACACGGGACGCACACAGGCATAACACAGAAAGAAAAGGCGCGCACACAGGCATGACACAGAAAGACACAGCACACACGCAGGCAAGACACACAAAGACACGGGGCGCACACAGGCATGACACAGAAAGAAAAGGCGCGCACACAGGCATGACACAGAAAGACAGGGCGCGCACACAGGCATGACACACAAAGACATGGCACGCACACAGGCATGACACACAAAGACACAGCACACACACAGGCATGACACAGAAAGACACGGGGCGCACACAGGCATGTCACAGAAAGACACGGCGCGCACACAGGCATGACACACAAAGACATGGCACGCACACAGGCATGACACACAAAGACACGGCACACACACAGGCATGACACACAAAGACACGGCACGCACACAGGCATGACACAGAAAGACACGGCACGCACACAGGCATGACACAGAAAGACACGGCACGCACACAGGCATGACACAGAAAGACACAGCACACACGCAGGCATGACACACAAAGACACGGGGCGCACACAGGCATGACACAGAAAGACACAGCACGCACGCAGGCATGACACACAAAGACACGGGGCGCACACAGGCATGACACACAAAGACACGGGGCGCACACAGGAATGACACAGAAAGACAGTGCGCGCACACAGGCATGACACAGAAAGACACGGCACGCACACAGGCATGACACAGAACGAAACAGCGCGCACATAGGCATGACACACAAAGACACGGCGCGCACACAGGCATGACACACAAAGACACGGCACGCACACAGGCATGACACAGAACGACACAGCGCGCACATAGGCATGACACACAAAGACACGGCGCGCGCACAGGCATGACACACAAAGACACGGCACGCACACAGGCATGACACAGAACGACACAGCGCGCACATAGGCATGACACAGAAAGACACAGCACGCACGCAGGCATGACACACAAAGACACGGGGCGCACACAGGCATGACACACATAGACACGGGGCGCACACAGGCATGACACAGAAAGACATGGCACGCACACAGGCATGATACAGAACGACACAGCGCGCACATAGGCATGACACACAAAGACACGGCGCACACACAGGCATGACACACAAAGACACGGGGCGCACACAGGCATGACACAGAAAGACACAGCACGCACGCTGGCATGACACACAAAGACACGGGGCGCACACAGGCATGACACAGAAAGACAGTGCGCGCACACAGGCATGACACAGAAAGACACGGCACGCACACAGGCATGACACAGAACGACACAGCGCGCACATAGGCATGACACACAAAGACACGGCGCGCACACAGGCATGACACACAAAGACACGGGGCGCACACAGGCATGACACAGAAAGACAGTGCGCGCACACAGGCATGACACAGAAAGACACGGCACGCACACAGGCATGACACAGAAAGACACGGCACGCACACAGGCATGACACAGAACGACACAGCGCGCACATAGGCATGACACACAAAGACACGGGGCGCACACAGGCATGACACACAGTTCTTGCTGACCAGCTGCACTATCTAGGTTTTACTACTCTGTCAGTATGAAAGAGTATTCTATATTCTACACTGCTGGTTGTTTTGGCACAGAGAGGACTGTAGAAATAACAGTGCCTCATCTCAAGCAATAACTGAATATAAATAATGAATGATCAAATGATCATATAACATGTTTTTAATTATTACTGAGCACAGCATTACAAGGTGACAGCTGAGATTAAACAGCTGGCTTCGGAAAATAATACATTCCTGATTCTCTGACACTAGTTTTAAACACATTAACCCGAATTAACAACTGCTCACTATCAGACAAAATAAAATTGCAAACAAATACTGGCACTGTCAGCTCAACCATTTACTGTACAGAGTCTCTGTTTATTCAGGGCGAGGGTCACTCACCGTGTAACTGTACAGAGTCACTGTTTATTCAGGGTGAGGGTCACTCACTGTGTAACTGTACAGAGTCACTGTTTATTCAGGGCGAGGGTCACTCACTGTGTAACTGCACAGAGTCTCTGTTTATTCAGGGTGAGGGTCACTCACCGTGTAACTGTACAGAGTCACTGTTTATTCAGGGCGAGGGTCACTCACTGTGTAACTGCACAGAGTCTCTGTTTATTCAGGGTGAGGGTCACTCACTGTGTAACTGCACAGAGTCACTGTTTATTCAGGGCGAGGGTCACTCACTGTGTAACTGCACAGAGTCTCTGTTTATTCAGGGTGAGGGTCATTCACCGTGTAACTGCACAGAGTCTCTATTTATTCAGGGTGAGGGTCACTCACCGTGTAACTGTACAGAGTCACTGTTTATTCAGGGCGAGGGTCACTCACTGTGTAACTGCACAGAGTCTCTGTTTATTGAGGGTGAGGGTCACTCACTGTGTAACTGTACAGAGTCACTGTTTATTCAGGGTGAGGGTCACTCACTGTGTAACTGTACAGAGTCACTGTTTATTCAGGGTGAGGGTCACTCACCGTGTAACTGTACAGAGTCACTGTTTATTCAGGGTGAGGATCACTCAATGTGTAACTGGACAGAGTCACCGTTTATTCAGGGCGACGGTCACTCACCGTGTAACTGTACAGAGTCACTGTTTATTCAGGGCGAGGGTCACTCACCGTGTAACTGCACAGAGTCTCTGTTTATTCAGGGCGAGGGTCACTCACCGTGTAACTGCACATAGTCTCTGTTTATTCAGGGTGAGGGTCACTCACCGTGTAACTGCACAGAGTCACTGTTTATTCAGGGTGAGGGTCACTCAATGTGTAACTGGACAGAGTCACTGTTTATTCAGGGCGAGGGTCACTCACTGTGTAACTGCACAGAGTCTCTGTTTATTCAGGGTGAGGGTCACTCACTGTGTAACTGTACAGAGTCACTGTTTATTCAGGGTGAGGGTCACTCACTGTGTAACTGGACAGAGTCACTGTTTATTCAGGGTGAGGATCACTCACTGTGTAACTGTACAGAGTCACTGTTTATTCAGGGTGAGGGTCACTCACAGTGTAACTGTACAGAGTCACTGTTTATTCAGGGTGAGGGTCACTCACCGTGTAACTGTACAGAGTCACTGTTTATTCAGGGTGAGGATCACTCAATGTGTAACTGGACAGAGTCACCGTTTATTCAGGGCGACGGTCACTCACCGTGTAACTGTACAGAGTTACTGTTTATTCAGGGCGAGGGTCACTCACCGTGTAACTGCACAGAGTCTCTGTTTATTCAGGGCGAGGGTCACTCACCGTGTAACTGCACATAGTCTCTGTTTATTCAGGGTGAGGGTCACTCACCGTGTAACTGTACAGAGTCTCTGTTTATTCAGGGCGAGGGTCACTCACCGTGTAACTGTACAGAGTCACTGTTTACTCAGGGTGAGGATCACTCACTGTAACTGTACAGAGTCACTGTTTATTCAGGGTGAGGGTCACTCACAGTGTAACTGTACAGAGTCACTGTTTATTCAGGGTGAGGATCACTCAATGTGTAACTGGACAGAGTCACCGTTTATTCAGGGCGTGGGTCACTCACTGTGTAACTGTACAGAGTCACTGTTTATTCAGGGTGAGGATCACTCAATGTGTAACTGGACAGAGTCACCGTTTATTCAGGGCGAGGGTCACTCACCGTGTAACTGTACAGAGTCACTGTTTATTCAGGGTGAGGATCACTCAATGTGTAACTGTACAGAGTCACTGTTTATTCAGGGTGAGGATCTCTCACTGTGTAACTGTACAGAGTCACTGTTTATTCAGGGTGAGGGTCACTCACCGTTAAACTGTACAGAGTCCCTGTTTATTCAGGGCGAGGGTCACTCACCGTGTAACTGTACAGAGTCACTGTTTATTCAGGGCGAGGGTCACTCACCGTGTAACTGCACAAAGTCTCTGTTTATTCAGGGTGAGGGTCACTCACAGTGTAACTGTACAGAGTAACTGTTTATTCAGGGTGAGGGTCACTCACTGTGTAACTGTACAGAGTAACTGTTTATTCAGGGTGAGGGTCACTCACTGTGTAACTGTACAGAGTAACTGTTTATTCAGGGTGAGGGTCATTCACAGTGTAACTGTACAGAGTCACTGTTTATTCAGGGTGAGGGTCACTCACTGTGTAACTGTACAGAGTAACTGTTTATTCAGGGTGAGGGTCATTCACAGTGTAACTGTACAGAGTCACTGTTTATTCAGGGTGAGGGTCACTCACTGTGTAACTGTACAGAGTCACTGTTTATTCAGGGTGAGGGTCACTCACTGTGTAACTGTGCAGAGTCACTGTTTATTCAGGGTGAGGGTCACTCACTGTGTAACTGTACAGAGTCACTGTTTATTCAGGGTGAGGGTCACTCACTGTGTAACTGTACAGAGTCACTGTTTATTCAGGGTGAGGGTCACTCACTGTGTAACTGTACAGAGTCACTGTTTATTCAGGGTGAGGGTCACTCACTGTGTAACTGTACAGAGTAACTGTTTATTCAGGGTGAGGGTCACTCACAGTGTAACTGTACAGAGTCACTGTTTATTCAGGGTGAGGGTCACTCACTGTGTAACTGTACAGAGTAACTGTTTATTCAGGGTGAGGGTCACTCACTGTGTAACTGTACAGAGTAACTGTTTATTCAGGGTGAGGGTCACTCACAGTGTAACTGTACAGAGTCACTGTTTATTCAGGGTGAGGGTCACTCACTGTGTAACTGTACAGAGTCACTGTTTATTCAGGGTGAGGGTCACTCACAGTGTAACTGTACAGAGTCACTGTTTATTCAGGGTGAGGGTCACTCACTGTAACTGCACAGAGTCACTGTTTATTCAGGGTGAGGGTCATTCACTGTGTAACTGTACAGAGTAACTGTTTATTCAGGGTGAGGGTCACTCACAGTGTAACTGTACAGAGTCACTGTTTATTCAGGGTGAGGGTCACTCACTGTAACTGCACAGAGTCACTGTTTATTCAGGGTGAGGGTCATTCACTGTGTAACTGCACAGAGTCACTGTTTATTCAGGGTGAGGGTCATTCACTGTGTAACTGTACAGAGTCACTGTTTATTCAGGGTGAGGGTCACTCACTGTGTAACTGTACAGAGTCACTGTTCATTCAGGGTGAGGGTCACTCACTGTGTAACTGTACAGAGTCACTGTTTATTCAGGGTGAGGATCACTCACTGTAACTGCACAGAGTCACTGTTTATTCAGGGTGAGGGTCACTCACAGTGTAACTGTACAGTGTAACTGTTTATTCAGGGTCAGGGTCACTCACTGTGTAACTGTACAGAGTCACTGTTTATTCAGGGTGAGGATCACTCACTGTGTAACTGTACAGAGTCACTGTTTATTCAGGGTGAGGGTCACTCACTGTGTAACTGTACAGAGTCACTGTTTATTCAGGGCGAGGGTCACTCACTGTGTAACTGTACAGGGTCACTGTTTATTCAGGGTGAGGGTCACTCACTGTGTAACTGTACAGAGTAACTGTTTATTCAGGGTGAGGATCACTCACTGTGTAACTGTACAGAGTCACTGTTTATTCAGGGTGAGGGTCACACACTGTGTAACTGTACAGAGTAACTGTTTATTCAGGGTGAGGGTCACTCACTGTGTAACTGTACAGGGTCACTGTTTATTCAGGGTGAGGGTCACTCACTGTGTAACTGTACAGAGTAACTGTTTATTCAGGGTGAGGGTCACTCACTGTGTAACTGTACAGGGTCACTGTTTATTCAGGGTGAGGGTCACTCACTGTGTAACTGTACAGAGTAACTGTTTATTCAGGGTGAGGGTCACTCACTGTGTAACTGTACAGAGTCACTGTTTATTCAGGGTGAGGGTCACTCACTATGTAACTGTACAGAGTCACTGTTTATTCAGGGTGAGGATCACTCACCGTTAAACTTTACAGAGTCCCTGTTTATTCAGGGTGAGGGTCACTCACCGTGTAACTGTACAGAGTCACTGTTTATTCAGGGTGAGGGTCACTCACTATGTAACTGTACAGAGTCACTGTTTATTCAGGGTGAGGGTCACTCACTGTGTAACTGTACAGAGTCACTGTTTATTCAGGGTGAGGATCACTCACCGTTAAACTTTACAGAGTCCCTGTTTATTCAGGGTGAGGGTCACTCACCGTGTAACTGTACAGAGTCACTGTTTATTCAGGGTGAGGGTCACTCACCGTGTAACTCTACTCAGTCACTGTTTACTCAGGGTGAGGGTCACTCACTGCGTAACTGCACAGAGTCACTGTTTATTTAGGGTGAGGATCACTCACTGTAACTGCACAGAGTCACTGTTTATTGAGGGTGAGGATCACTCACTGTGTAACTGTACAGAGTCACTGTTTATTTAGGGTGAGGATCACTCACTGTAACTGCACAGAGTCACTGTTTATTTAGGGTGAGGATCACTCACTGTAACTGCACAGAGTCACTGTTTATTCAGGGTGAGGATCACTCACTGTGTAACTGTACAGAGTCACTGTTTATTCAGGGTGAGGGCCACTCACTGTGTAACTGTACAGAGTCACTGTTTATTCAGGGTGAGGGTCACTCACTTTGTAACTCTACTCAGTCACTGTTTACTCAGGGTGAGGGTCACTCACTGCGTAACTGTACAGAGTCACTGTTTATTCAGGGTGAGGGTCACCCACTGTATAACTGCACAGAGTCACTGTTTATTTAGGGTGAGGATCACTCACTGTAACTGCACAGAGTCACTGTTTATTGAGGGTGAGGATCACTCACTGTGTAACTGTACAGAGTCACTGTTTATTCAGGGTGAGGGTCACTCACCGTGTAACTGTACAGAGTCACTGTTTATTCAGGGTGAGGGTCATTCACTGTGTAACTGTACAGAGTCAATGTTTATTCAGGGTGAGGGTCATTCAATGTGTAACTGCACAGAGTCACTGTTTATTCAGGGTGAGAGTCACTCACTGTGTAACTGTACAGGGTCACTGTTTATTCAGGGTGAGGGTCATTCACTGTGTAACTGTACAGAGTCACTGTTTATTCAGGATGAGGGTCACTCACTGTGTAACTGTACAGAGTCACTGTTTATTCAGGATGAGGGTCACTCACTGTGTAACTGTACAGGGTCACTGTTTATTCAGGGTGAGGGTCACTCACCGTGTAACTGTACAGAGTCACTGTTTATACAGGATGAGGGTCACTCACTGTGTAACTGTACAGAGTCTCTGTTTATTCAGGGTGAGGGTCACTCACTGTGTAACTGTACTGAGTCACTGTTTATTCAGGGTGAGGGTCACTCACTGTGTAACTGTACAGAGTCACTGTTTATTGACGGTGAGGGTCACTCACTGTGTAACTGTACAGAGTCAGTGTTTATTCAGGGAGAAGGACACTCACTGTGTAACTGTATAGAGCCACTGTTTACTCAGAGTGAGGGTCACTCAGTGTGTAACTGCACAGAGTCACTGTTTATTCAGGGTGAGGGTCACTCACTGTGTAACTGCACAGAGTCACTGTTTATTCAGGGTGAGGGTCACTCACTGTGTAACTGTACAGAGTCACTCTTTATTCAGGGTGAGCGTCACTCACTTTGTAACTGGACAGAGTCACTGTTTATTCAGGGAGAAGGTCACTCACTGTGTAACTGTACAGAGTCACTGCTTATTCAGGGTGAGGGTCACTCACTGTGTAATTGTACAGAGTCACTGTTTATTCAGGGAGAAGGTCACTCACTGTGTAACTCTACTCAGTCACTGTTTATTCAGGGTGAGGGTCACTCACTGTGTAACTGCACAGAGTCACTGTTTATTCAGGGTGAGGGTCACTCAATGTGTAACTGTACAGAGTCACTGTTTATTCAGGGTGAGGGTCACTCACTGTGTAACTGTACAGAGTCACTGTTTATTCAGGGTGAGGGTCACTCACTGTGTAACTGTACTGAATCACTGCTTACTCAGGGTTAGGGTCACTCACTGTGTAACTGTACAGAGTCACTGGTTATTCAGGGTAAGTGTCATTCACTGTGTAACCGTACAGAGTCACTGTTTATTCAGGGTAAGGGTCATTCACTGTGTAACTGCACAGCGTCACTGTTTATTCAGGGTGAGGGTCACTCAATGTGTAACTGTACAGAGTGACTGTTTATTCAGGGTGAGGGTCTCTCACTGTGTAACTGTACAGAGTCACAGTTTACTCAGGGTGAGGGTCACTCACTGTGTAACTGTACAGAGTCACTGTTTATTCAGGGTGAGGGTCACTCACTTTGTAACTGTACAGCGTCACTGTTTATTCAGGGTGAGGGTCACTCACTGTGTAACTGTACAGAGTCACTGTTTATTCAGGGTGAGGGTCACTCACTGTGTAACTGTACAGAGTCACTGTTTATTCAGGGTGAGGGTCACTCACTGTGTAACTGTACAGAGTCACTGTTTATTCAGAGCGAGGGTCACTCACTGTGTAACTGTACAGAGTCACTGTTTATTCAGGGTGAGGTTCACTCACCGTTAAACTGTACAGAGTCCCTGTTTATTCAGGGTGAAGGTCACTCACCGTGTAACTGTACAGAGTCACAGTTTATTCAGGGTGAGGGTCACTCACTGTGTAACTGTACAGAGTCACTGTTTATTCAGGGTGAGGGTCACTCACCGTTAAACTGTACAGAGTCCCTGTATATTCAGGGTGAAGGTC
The DNA here is from genome assembly GCF_036365525.1 of Heterodontus francisci. Taxonomy (NCBI): domain Eukaryota; kingdom Metazoa; phylum Chordata; class Chondrichthyes; order Heterodontiformes; family Heterodontidae; genus Heterodontus; species Heterodontus francisci. The sequence continues at coordinate 65,073,508 of NC_090400.1, forward strand.
ACTCACCGTGTAACTGTACAGAGTCACAGTTTATTCAGGGTGAGGGTCACTCACTGTGTAACTGTACAGAGTCACTGTTTATTCAGGGTGAGGGACATTCACTGTGTAACTGTACAGAGTCACTGTTTATTCAGGGTGAGGGTCATTCACTGTGTAACTGCACAGAGTCACTGTTTACTCAGGGTGAGGGTCACTCACTGCGTAACTGTACAGAGTCACTGTTTATTCAGGGTAAGGGTCACTCACTTTGTAACTCTACTCAGTCACTGTTTATTCAGGGTGAGGGTCACTCACTGTATAACTGTACAGAGTCACTGTTTATTCAGGGTGAGGGTCACTCACTGTGTAACTGTACAGAGTCACTGTTTATTCAGGGTGAGGATCACTCACTGTAACTGCACAGAGTCACTGTTTATTCAGGGTGAGGGTCATTCACTGTGTAACTGTACAGAGTCACTGTTTATTCAGGGTGAGGGTCACTCACTGTGTAACTGTCCAGAGTCACTGTTTATTCAGGGTGAGGGGCACTCACTGTGTAACTGTACAGAGTCCCTGTTTCTTCAGGGTGAGGATCACTCACTGTAACTGCACAGAGTCACTGTTTATTCAGGGTGAGGGTCACTCACAGTGTAACTGTACAGAGTCACTGTTTATTCAGGGTGAGGGTCACTCACTGTGTAACTGTACAGAGTCACTGTTTATTCAGGGTGAGGGTCACTCACTGTGTAACTGTACAGAGTAACTGTTTATTCAGGGTGAGGGTCACTCACTGTGTAACTGTACAGAGTAACTGTTTATTCAGGGTCAGGGTCACTCACTGTGTAACTGTACAGAGTCACTGTTTATTCAGGGTGAGGGTCATTCACTGTGTAACTGTACAGAGTCACTGTTTATTCAGGGTGAGGGTCACTCACTGTGTAACTGTACAGAGTAACTGTTTATTCAGGGTAAGGGTCACTCACTTTGTAACTCTACTCAGTCACTGTTTATTCAGGGTGAGGGTCACTCAATGTGTAACTGTACAGAGTCACTGTTTAATCAGGGTGAGGGTCATTCACTGTGTAACTGTACAGAGTCACTGTTTAATCAGGGTGAGGGTCACTCTCTGTGTAACTGTACAGCGTCACTGTTTATTCAGGGTGAGGTTCACTCTCAGTGTAAATGTACAGAGTCACCGTTTAATGAGGGTGAGGGTCACTCTCTGTGTAACTGTACAGCGTCACTGTTTGTTCAGGGTGAGGGTCTCTCACTGTGTAACTGTACAGAGTCACTGTTTATTCAGGTTGAGGGTCACTCACTTTGTAACTGTACAGAGTCACTGTTTATTCAGCGTGAGGGTCACTCACTTTGTAACTGTACAGATTCTCTGTTTATTCAGGTTGAGGGTCACTCACTTTGTAACTGTACAGAGTCACTGTTTATTCAGGGTGAGGGTCACTCACTTTGTAACTGTACAGAGTCACTGTTTATTCAGCGTGCGGGTCACTCACTGTGTAACTGTACAGAGTCACTGGTTATTCAGGGTGAGGGTCATTCACTGTGTAACTGTACAGAGACACTGTTTATTCAGGGTGAGGGTCACTCACTGTGTAACTGTACAGAGTCACTGGTTATTCAGGGTGAGGGTCATTCACTGTGTAACTGTACAGAGACACTGTTTATTCAGGGTGAGGGTCACTCACTGTGTAACTGTACAGAGACACTGTTTATTCAGGGTGAGGGTCACTCACTGTGTAACTGTACAGAGTCACTGGTTATTCAGGGTGAGGGTCATTCACTGTGTAACTGTACAGAGACACTGTTTATTCAGGGTGAGGGTCACTCACTGTGTAACTGTACAGAGTCACTGTTTATTCAGGGTGAGGGTCACTCACTCTGTAACTGTACAGAGACACTGTTTATTCAGGGTGAGGGTCATTCACTGTGTAACTGCACAGAGTCACTGTTTACTCAGGGTGAGGGTCACTCACTGCGTAACTGTACAGAGTCACTGTTTATTCAGGGTGAGGGACATTCACTGTGTAACTGTACAGAGTCACTGTTTATTCAGGGTGAGGGTCATTCACTGTGTAACTGCACAGAGTCACTGTTTACTCAGGGTGAGGGTCACTCACTGCGTAACTGTACAGAGTCACTGTTTATTCAGGGTAAGGGTCACTCACTTTGTAACTCTACTCAGTCACTGTTTATTCAGGGTGAGGGTCACTCACTGTATAACTGTACAGAGTCACTGTTTATTCAGGGTGAGGGTCACTCACTGTGTAACTGTACAGAGTCACTGTTTATTCAGGGTGAGGATCACTCACTGTAACTGCACAGAGTCACTGTTTATTCAGGGTGAGGGTCATTCACTGTGTAACTGTACAGAGTCACTGTTTATTCAGGGTGAGGGTCACTCACTGTGTAACTGTACAGAGTCCCTGTTTCTTCAGGGTGAGGATCACTCACTGTAACTGCACAGAGTCACTGTTTATTCAGGGTGAGGGTCACTCACAGTGTAACTGTACAGAGTCACTGTTTATTCAGGGTGAGGGTCACTCACTGTGTAACTGTACAGAGTCACTGTTTATTCAGGGTGAGGGTCACTCACTGTGTAACTGTACAGAGTAACTGTTTATTCAGGGTGAGGGTCACTCACTGTGTAACTGTACAGAGTAACTGTTTATTCAGGGTCAGGGTCACTCACTGTGTAACTGTACAGAGTCACTGTTTATTCAGGGTGAGGGTCATTCACTGTGTAACTGTACAGAGTCACTGTTTATTCAGGGTGAGGGTCACTCACTGTGTAACTGTACAGAGTAACTGTTTATTCAGGGTAAGGGTCACTCACTTTGTAACTCTACTCAGTCACTGTTTATTCAGGGTGAGGGTCACTCAATGTGTAACTGTACAGAGTCACTGTTTAATCAGGGTGAGGGTCATTCACTGTGTAACTGTACAGAGTCACTGTTTAATCAGGGTGAGGGTCACTCTCTGTGTAACTGTACAGCGTCACTGTTTATTCAGGGTGAGGTTCACTCTCAGTGTAAATGTACAGAGTCACCGTTTAATGAGGGTGAGGGTCACTCTCTGTGTAACTGTACAGCGTCACTGTTTGTTCAGGGTGAGGGTCTCTCACTGTGTAACTGTACAGAGTCACTGTTTATTCAGGTTGAGGGTCACTCACTTTGTAACTGTACAGAGTCACTGTTTATTCAGCGTGAGGGTCACTCACTTTGTAACTGTACAGATTCTCTGTTTATTCAGGTTGAGGGTCACTCACTTTGTAACTGTACAGAGTCACTGTTTATTCAGGGTGAGGGTCACTCACTTTGTAACTGTACAGAGTCACTGTTTATTCAGCGTGCGGGTCACTCACTGTGTAACTGTACAGAGTCACTGGTTATTCAGGGTGAGGGTCATTCACTGTGTAACTGTACAGAGACACTGTTTATTCAGGGTGAGGGTCACTCACTGTGTAACTGTACAGAGTCACTGGTTATTCAGGGTGAGGGTCATTCACTGTGTAACTGTACAGAGACACTGTTTATTCAGGGTGAGGGTCACTCACTGTGTAACTGTACAGAGACACTGTTTATTCAGGGTGAGGGTCACTCACTGTGTAACTGTACAGAGTCACTGGTTATTCAGGGTGAGGGTCATTCACTGTGTAACTGTACAGAGACACTGTTTATTCAGGGTGAGGGTCACTCACTGTGTAACTGTACAGAGTCACTGTTTATTCAGGGTGAGGGTCACTCACTCTGTAACTGTACAGAGACACTGTTTATTCAGGGTGAGGGTCACTCACTGTGTAACTGTACAGAGTCACTGTTTATTCAGGGTGAGGATCTCTCACTGTGTAACTGTACAGAGTCACTGTTTATTCAGGGCGAGGGTCACTCACTTTGTAACTGTACAGAGTCACTGTTTATTCAGGGTGAGGGTCACTCACTGTGTAACTGTACAGAGTCACTGTTTATTCAGGGTGAGGATCTCTCACTGTGTAACTGTACAGAGTCACTGCTTATTCAGGATGAGGGTCACTCACTGTGTAACTGTACAGAGTCACTGTTTATTCAGGGTGAGGGTCACTCACTCTGTAACTGTACAGAGACACTGTTTATTCAGGGTGAGGGTCACTCACTGTGTAACTGTACAGAGTCACTGTTTATTCAGGGTGAGGATCTCTCACTGTGTAACTGTACAGAGTCACTGTTTATTCAGGGTGAGGGTCACTCACTGTGTAACTGTACAGAGTCACTGTTTATTCAGGGTGAGGATCACTCACTGTGTAACTGTACAGGGTCACTGTTTATTCAGGGTGAGGGTCACTCACTTTGTAACTGTACAGAGTCACTGTTTATTCAGGGTGAGGGTCATTCACTGTGTAACTGTACAGAGTCACTGTTTAATCAGGGTGAGGGTCATTCACTGTGTAACTGTACAGTCACTGTTTATTCAGGGTGAGGGTCACTCACTTTGTAACTGTACAGGGTCACTGTTTATTCAGGGTGAGGGTCACTCACTTTGTAACTGTACAGAGTCACTGTTTATTCAGGGTGAGGATCACTCACTGTGTAACTGTACAGAGTCACTGTTTATTCAGGGTGAGGGTCACTCACTGTGTAACTGTACAGTCACTGTTTATTCAGGGTGAGGGTCACTCACTTTGTAACTGTACAGAGTCACTGTTTATTCAGGGTGAGGATCACTCACTGTGTAACTGTACAGGGTCACTGTTTATTCAGGGTGAGGGTCACTCACTTTGTAACTGTACAGAGTCACTGTTTATTCAGGGTGAGGGTCATTCACTGTGTAACTGTACAGAGTCACTGTTTAATCAGGGTGAGGGTCATTCACTGTGTAACTGTACAGTCACTGTTTATTCAGGGTGAGGGTCACTCACTGTGTAACTGTACAGAGTCACTGTTCATTCAGGGTGAGGGTCACTCACTGTGTAACTGTACAGAGTCACTGTTTATTCAGGGTGAGGGTCACTCACTTTGTAACTGTACAGAGTCACTGTTTATTCAGGGTGAGGATCACTCACTGTGTAACTGTACAGAGTCACTGTTTATTCAGGGCGAGGGTCACTCACTATGTAACTGTACAGAGTCACTGTTTATTCAGGGTGAGGATCACTCACTGTGTAACTGTACAGAGTCACTGTTTATTCAGGGCGAGGGTCACTCACTGTGTAACTGTACAGAGTCACTGTTTATTCAGGGTGAGGGTCATTCACTGTGTAACTGTACAGAGTCACTGTTTATTCAGGGTGAGGGTCACTCACTGTGTAACTGTACAGAGTCACTGTTTATTCAGGGTGAGGGTCATTCACTGTGTAACTGTACAGAGTCACTGTTTATTCAGGGCGAGGGTCACTCACTGTGTAACTGTACAGAGTCACTGTTTATTCAGGGTGAGGGTCATTCACTGTGTAACTGTACAGAGTCACTGTTTATTCAGGGTGAGGGTCATTCACTGTGTAACTGTACAGAGTCACTGTTTATTCAGGGTGAGGGTCACTCACTATGTAACTGTACAGAGTCACTGTTTATTCAGGGTGAGGATCACTCACTGTGTAACTGTACAGAGTCACTGTTTATTCAGGGTGAGGGTCACTCACTGTGTAACTGTACAGAGTCACTGTTTATTCAGGGCGAGGTTCACTCACCGTGTAACGGGACAGAGTCACTGTTTATTCAGGGTGAGGGTCACTCACTATGTAACTGTACAGAGTCACTGTTTATTCAGGGTGAGGGTCACTCACTGTGTAACTGTACAGAGTCACTGTTTATTCAGGGCGAGGTTCACTCACCGTGTAACGGGACAGAGTCACTGTTTATTCAGGGTGAGGATCACTCTCTGTGTAACTGTACAGAGTCACTGTTTATTCAGGGTGAGGGTCACTCACTGTGTAACTGTACAGAGTCACTGTTTATTCAGGGTGAGGGTCTCTCACTATGTAACTGTACAGAGTCACTGTTTATTCAGGGTGAGGATCACTCACTGTGTAACTGTACAGGGTCACTGTTTATTCAGGGTGAGGGTCACTCACTTTGTAACTGTACAGAGTCACTGTTTATTCAGGGCGAGGGTCACTCACTGTGTAACTGTACAGAGTCACTGTTTATTCAGGGCGAGGGTCACTCACCGTGTAACTGTACAGAGTCACTGTTTATTCAGGGTGAGGGTCACTCACTGCAACTGTACAGGGTCACTGTTTATTCAGGGTGAGGGTCTCTCACTTTGTAACTGTACAGAGTCACTGTTTATTCAGGGTGAGGATCACTCACTTTGTAACTGTACAGAGTCACTGTTTATTCAGGGTGAGGGTCACTCACTGTGTAACTGTACAGAGTCACTGTTTATTCAGGGTGAGGGTCACTCACTGCAACTGTACAGGGTCACTGTTTATTCAGGGTGAGGGTCTCTCACTTTGTAACTGTACAGAGTCACTGTTTATTCAGGGTGAGGGTCACTCACTATGTAACTGTACAGAGTCACTGTTTATTCAGGGTGAGGGTCTCTCACTATGTAACTGTACAGAGTCACTGTTTATTCAGGGTGAGGGTCTCTCACTGTGTAACTGTACAGGGTCACTGTTTATTCAGGGTGAGGGTCTCTCACTTTGTAACTGTACAGAGTCACTGTTTATTCAGGGTGAGGGTCACTCACTATGTAACTGTACAGAGTCACTGTTTATTCAGGGTGAGGGTCTCTCACTATGTAACTGTACAGAGTCACTGTTTATTCAGGGTGAGGGTCTCTCACTGTGTAACTGTACAGGGTCACTGTTTATTCAGGGTGAGGGTCTCTCACTATGTAACTGTACAGAGTCACTGTTTATTCAGGGTGAGGGTCTCTCACTGTGTAACTGTACAGGGTCACTGTTTATTCAGGGTGAGGGTCTCTCACTGTGTAACTGTACAGGGTCACTGTTTATTCAGGGTGAGGGTCTCTCACTGTGTAACTGTACAGGGTCACTGTTTATTCAGGGTGAGGGTCTCTCACTGTGTAACTGTACAGAGTCACTGTTTATTCAGGGTGAGGGTCACTCACTATGTAACTGTACAGAGTCACTGTTTATTCAGGGTGAGGGTCTCTCACTATGTAACTGTACAGAGTCACTGTTTATTCAGGGTGAGGGTCTCTCACTGTGTAACTGTACAGGGTCACTGTTTATTCAGGGTGAGGGTCTCTCACTGTGTAACTGTACAGAGTCACTGTTTATTCAGGGTGAGGATCACTCACTATGTAACTGTACAGAGTCACTGTTTATTCAGGGTGAGGATCACTCACTGTGTAACTGTACAGGGTCACTGTTTATTCAGGGTGAGGGTCATTCACTGTGTAACTGTACAGAGACACTGTTTATTCAGGGTGAGGGTCATTCACTGTGTAACTGTACAGGGTCACTGTTTATTCAGGGTGAGGGTCACTCACTGTGTAACTGTACAGAGTCACTGTTTATTCAGGGTGAGGGTCATTCACTGTGTAACTGTACAGAGACACTGTTTATTCAGGGTGAGGGTCATTCACTGTGTAACTGTACAGGGTCACTGTTTATTCAGGGTGAGGGTCATTCACTGTGTAACTGTACAGAGACACTGTTTATTCAGGGTGAGGATCACTCACTGTGTAACTGTACAGGGTCACTGTTTATTCAGGGTGAGGGTCATTCACTGTGTAACTGTACAGAGACACTGTTTATTCAGGGTGAGGATCACTCACTGTGTAACTGTACAGGGTCACTGTTTATTCAGGGTGAGGGTCACTCACTGTGTAACTGTACAGAGTCACTGTTTATTCAGGGTGAGGGTCATTCACTGTGTAACTGTACAGAGACACTGTTTATTCAGGGCGAGGGTCTCTCACTGTGTAACTGTACAGAGTCACTGTTTATTCAGGGTGAGGATCACTCACTGTGTAACTGTACAGAGTCACTGTTTATTCAGGGTGAGGGTCACTCACTATGTAACTGTACAGAGTCACTGTTTATTCAGGGTGAGGGTCACTCACTATGTAACTGTACAGAGTCACTGTTTATTCAGGGTGAGGATCACTCACTGTGTAACTGTACAGAGTCACTGGTTATTCAGGGTGAGGGTCATTCACTGTGTAACTGTACAGAGACACTGTTTATTCAGGGCGAGGGTCACTCACTGTGTAACTGTACAGAGTCACTGTTTATTCAGGGTGAGGGTCACTCACTTTGTAACTGTACAGAGTCACTGTTTATTCAGGGCGAGGGTCACTCACTATGTAACTGTACAGAGTCACTGTTTATTCAGGGTGAGGGTCACTCGCTGTGTAACTGTACAGAGTCACTGTTTATTCAGGGTGAGGGTCACTCGCTGTGTAACTGTACAGAGTCACTGTTTATTCAGGGTGAGGGTCATTCACTGTGTAACTGTACAGAGTCACTGTTTATTCAGGGTGAGGGTCATTCACTGTGTAACTGTACAGAGACACTGTTTATTCAGGGTGAGGGTCACTCACTTTGTAACTGTCCAGAGTCACTGTTTATTCAGGGTGAGGGTCATTCACTGTGTAACTGTACAGAGACACTGTTTATTCAGGGTGAGGGTCACTCACTGTGTAACTGTACAGAGTAACTGTTTATTCAGGGTGAGGGTCACTCACTGTGTAACTGTACAGAGTAACTGTTTATTCAGGGTAAGGGTCACTCACTTTGTAACTCTACTCAGTCACTGTTTATTCAGGGTGAGGGTCACTCAATGTGTAACTGTACAGAGTCACTGTTTAATCAGGGTGAGGGTCATTCACTGTGTAACTGTACAGAGTCACTGTTTAATCAGGGTGAGGGTCACTCTCTGTGTAACTGTACAGCGTCACTGTTTATTCAGGGTGAGGTTCACTCTCAGTGTAAATGTACAGAGTCACCGTTTAATGAGGGTGAGGGTCACTCTCTGTGTAACTGTACAGCGTCACTGTTTGTTCAGGGTGAGGGTCTCTCACTGTGTAACTGTACAGAGTCACTGTTTATTCAGGTTGAGGGTCACTCACTTTGTAACTGTACAGAGTCACTGTTTATTCAGCGTGAGGGTCACTCACTTTGTAACTGTACAGATTCTCTGTTTATTCAGGTTGAGGGTCACTCACTTTGTAACTGTACAGAGTCACTGTTTATTCAGGGTGAGGGTCACTCACTTTGTAACTGTACAGAGTCACTGTTTATTCAGCGTGCGGGTCACTCACTGTGTAACTGTACAGAGTCACTGGTTATTCAGGGTGAGGGTCATTCACTGTGTAACTGTACAGAGACACTGTTTATTCAGGGTGAGGGTCACTCACTGTGTAACTGTACAGAGTCACTGGTTATTCAGGGTGAGGGTCATTCACTGTGTAACTGTACAGAGACACTGTTTATTCAGGGTGAGGGTCACTCACTGTGTAACTGTACAGAGACACTGTTTATTCAGGGTGAGGGTCACTCACTGTGTAACTGTACAGAGTCACTGGTTATTCAGGGTGAGGGTCATTCACTGTGTAACTGTACAGAGACACTGTTTATTCAGGGTGAGGGTCACTCACTGTGTAACTGTACAGAGTCACTGTTTATTCAGGGTGAGGATCTCTCACTGTGTAACTGTACAGAGTCACTGTTTATTCAGGGCGAGGGTCACTCACTTTGTAACTGTACAGAGTCACTGTTTATTCAGGGTGAGGGTCACTCACTGTGTAACTGTACAGAGTCACTGTTTATTCAGGGTGAGGATCTCTCACTGTGTAACTGTACAGAGTCACTGTTTATTCAGGGTGAGGATCACTCACTGTGTAACTGCACAGAGTCTCTGTTTATTCAGGGTGAGGGTCACTCACTGTGTAACTGTACAGAGTCACTGTTTATTCAGGGTGAGGGTCACTCACTGTGTAACTGTACAGAGTCACTGGTTATTCAGGGTGAGGGTCATTCACTGTGTAACTGTACAGAGTCACTGTTTATTCAGGGTGAGGGTCACTCACTGTGTAACTGTACAGAGTCACTGTTTATTCAGGGTGAGGGTCACTCACTGTGTAACTGTACAGAGTCACTGTTTATTCAGGGCGAGGGTCACTCACTATGTAACTGTACAGAGTCACTGTTTATTCAGGGTGAGGGTCACTCGCTGTGTAACTGTACAGAGTCACTGTTTATTCAGGGTGAGTGTCACTCACTTTGTAACTGTACAGAGTCACTGTTTATTCAGGGTGAGGGTCATTCACTGTGTAACTGTACAGAGTCACTGTTTATTCAGGGTGAGGGTCATTCACTGTGTAACTGTACAGAGACACTGTTTATTCAGGGTGAGGGTCACTCACTTTGTAACTGTCCAGAGTCACTGTTTATTCAGGGTGAGGGTCATTCACTGTGTAACTGTACAGAGACACTGTTTATTCAGGGTGAGGGTCACTCACTTTGTAACTGTACAGAGTCACTGTTTATTCAGGGTGAGGGTCATTCACTGTGTAACTGTACAGAGTCACTGTTTATTCAGGGTGAGGGTCATTCACTGTGTAACTGTACAGAGTCAATGTTTATTCAGGGTGAGAGTCACTCACTGTGTAACTGTACAGGGTCACTGTTTATTCAGGGTGAGGGTCATTCACTGTGTAACTGTACAGAGTCACTGTTTATTCAGGATGAGGGTCACTCACTGTGTAACTGTACAGAGTCACTGTTTATTCAGGATGAGGGTCACTCACTGTGGAACTGTACAGGGTCACTGTTTATTCAGGGTGAGGGTCACTCACCGTGTAACTGTACAGAGTCACTGTTTATACAGGATGAGGGTCACTCACTGTGTAACTGTACAGAGTCTCTGTTTATTCAGGGTGAGGGTCACTCACTGTGTAACTGTACTGAGTCACTGTTTATTCAGGGTGAGGGTCACTCACTGTGTAACTGTACAGAGTCACTGTTTATTCACGGTGAGGGTCACTCACTGTGTAACTGTACAGAGTCAGTGTTTATTCAGGGAGAAGGACACTCACTGTGTAACTGTATAGAGTCACTGTTTACTCAGCGTGAGGGTCACTCAGTGTGTAACTGCACAGAGTCACTGTTTATTCAGGGTGAGGGTCACTCACTGTGTAACTGCACAGAGTCACTGTTTATTCAGGGTGAGGGTCACTCACTGTGTAACTGTACAGAGTCACTCTTTATTCAGGGTGAGCGTCACTCACTTTGTAACTGGACAGAGTCACTGTTTATTCAGGGAGAAGGTCACTCACTGTGTAACTGTACAGAGTCACTGTTTATTCAGGGAGAAGGTCACTCACTGTGTAACTCTACTCAGTCACTGTTTATTCAGGGTGAGGGTCACTCACTGTGTAACTGCACAGAGTCACTGTTTATTCAGGGTGAGGGTCACTCAATGTGTAACTGTACAGAGTCACTGTTTATTCAGGGTGAGGGTCACTCACTGTGTAACTGTACAGAGTCACTGTTTATTCAGGGTGAGGGTCACTCACTGTGTAACTGTACTGAATCACTGCTTACTCAGGGTTAGGGTCACTCACTGTGTAACAGTACAGAGGCACTGTTTATTCAGGGTAAGGGTCATTCACTGTGTAACTGCACAGCGTCACTGTTTATTCAGGGTGAGGGTCACTCAATGTGTAATTGTACAGAGTGACTGTTTATTCAGGGTGAGGGTCTCTCACTGTGTAACTGTACAGAGTCACAGTTTACTCAGGGTGAGGGTCACTCACTGTGTAACTGTACAGAGTCACTGTTTATTCAGGGTGAGGGTCACTCACTTTGTAACTGTACAGAGTCACTGGTTATTCAGGGTAAGGGTCATTCACTGTGTAACCGTACAGAGTCACTGTTTATTCAGGGTAAGGGTCATTCACTGTGTAACTGCACAGCGTCACTGTTTATTCAGGGTGAGGGTCACTCAATGTGTAACTGTACAGAGTGACTGTTTATTCAGGGTGAGGGTCTCTCACTGTGTAACTGTACAGAGTCACAGTTTACTCAGGGTGAGGGTCACTCACTGTGTAACTGTACAGAGTCACTGTTTATTCAGGGTGAGGGTCACTCACTTTGTAACTGTACAGCGTCACTGTTTATTCAGGGTGAGGGTCACTCACTGTGTAACTGTACAGAGTCACTGTTTATTCAGGGTGAGGGTCACTCACTGTGTAACTGTACAGAGTCACTGTTTATTCAGGGTGAGGGTCACTCACCGTTAAACTGTACAGAGTCCCTGTTTATTCAGGGTGAGGTTCACTCACCGTTAAACTGTACAGAGTCCCTGTTTATTCAGGGTGAAGGTCACTAACCGTGTAACTGTACAGAGTCACAGTTTATTCAGGGTGAGGGTCACTCACTGTGTAACTGTACAGAGTCACTGTTTATTCAGGGTGAGGGTCACTCACCGTTAAACTGTACAGAGTCCCTGTATATTCAGGGTGAAGGTCACTCACCGTGTAACTGTACAGAGTCACAGTTTATTCAGGGTGAGGGTCACTCACTGTGTAACTGTACAGAGTCACTGTTTATTCAGGGTGAGGGACATTCACTGTGTAACTGTACAGAGTCACTGTTTATTCAGGGTGAGGGTCATTCACTGTGTAACTGCACAGAGTCACTGTTTACTCAGGGTGAGGGTCACTCACTGCGTAACTGTACAGAGTCACTGTTTATTCAGGGTAAGGGTCACTCACTTTGTAACTCTACTCAGTCACTGTTTATTCAGGGTGAGGGTCACTCACTGTATAACTGTACAGAGTCACTGTTTATTCAGGGTGAGGGTCACTCACTGTGTAACTGTACAGAGTCACTGTTTATTCAGGGTGAGGATCACTCACTGTAACTGCACAGAGTCACTGTTTATTCAGGGTGAGGGTCATTCACTGTGTAACTGTACAGAGTCACTGTTTATTCAGGGTGAGGGTCACTCACTGTGTAACTGTCCAGAGTCACTGTTTATTCAGGGTGAGGGGCACTCACTGTGTAACTGTACAGAGTCCCTGTTTCTTCAGGGTGAGGATCACTCACTGTAACTGCACAGAGTCACTGTTTATTCAGGGTGAGGGTCACTCACAGTGTAACTGTACAGAGTCACTGTTTATTCAGGGTGAGGGTCACTCACTGTGTAACTGTACAGAGTCACTGTTTATTCAGGGTGAGGGTCACTCACTGTGTAACTGTACAGAGTAACTGTTTATTCAGGGTGAGGGTCACTCACTGTGTAACTGTACAGAGTAACTGTTTATTCAGGGTCAGGGTCACTCACTGTGTAACTGTACAGAGTCACTGTTTATTCAGGGTGAGGGTCATTCACTGTGTAACTGTACAGAGTCACTGTTTATTCAGGGTGAGGGTCACTCACTGTGTAACTGTACAGAGTAACTGTTTATTCAGGGTGAGGGTCACTCACTGTGTAACTGTACAGAGTAACTGTTTATTCAGGGTAAGGGTCACTCACTGTGTAACTGTACAGAGTCACTGTTTATTCAGGGTGAGGGTCACTCACTGTGTAACTGTACAGAGTCACTGTTTAATCAGGGTGAGGGTCATTCACTGTGTAACTGTACAGAGTCACTGTTTATTCAGGGTGAGGGTCACTCTCTGTGTAACTGTACAGCGTCACTGTTTATTCAGGGTGAGGGTCACTCACTGCAACTGTACAGGGTCACTGTTTATTCAGGGTGAGGGTCTCTCACTTTGTAACTGTACAGAGTCACTGTTTATTCAGGGTGAGGGTCACTCACTATGTAACTGTACAGAGTCACTGTTTATTCAGGGTGAGGGTCTCTCACTATGTAACTGTACAGAGTCACTGTTTATTCAGGGTGAGGGTCTCTCACTGTGTAACTGTACAGGGTCACTGTTTATTCAGGGTGAGGGTCTCTCACTGTGTAACTGTACAGGGTCACTGTTTATTCAGGGTGAGGGTCTCTCACTATGTAACTGTACAGAGTCACTGTTTATTCAGGGTGAGGATCACTCACTGTGTAACTGTACAGAGTCACTGTTTATTCAGGGTGAGGGTCTCTCACTATGTAACTGTACAGAGTCACTGTTTATTCAGGGTGAGGATCACTCACTGTGTAACTGTACAGGGTCACTGTTTATTCAGGGTGAGGATCACTCACTGTGTAACTGTACAGAGTCACTGTTTATTCAGGGTGAGGATCACTCACTGTGTAACTGTACAGGGTCACTGTTTATTCAGGGTGAGGGTCTCTCACTATGTAACTGTACAGAGTCACTGTTTATTCAGGGTGAGGATCACTCACTGTGTAACTGTACAGGGTCACTGTTTATTCAGGGTGAGGGTCTCTCACTATGTAACTGTACAGAGTCACTGTTTATTCAGGGTGAGGATCACTCACTGTGTAACTGTACAGGGTCACTGTTTATTCAGGGTGAGGGTCTCTCACTGTGTAACTGTACAGGGTCACTGTTTATTCAGGGTGAGGGTCTCTCACTATGTAACTGTACAGAGTCACTGTTTATTCAGGGTGAGGATCACTCACTGTGTAACTGTACAGGGTCACTGTTTATTCAGGGCGAGGGTCACTCACTATGTAACTGTACAGAGTCACTGTTTATTCAGGGTGAGGATCACTCACTGTGTAACTGTACAGGGTCACTGTTTATTCAGGGTGAGGGTCATTCACTGTGTAACTGTACAGAGACACTGTTTATTCAGGGTGAGGGTCATTCACTGTGTAACTGTACAGGGTCACTGTTTATTCAGGGTGAGGGTCACTCACTGTGTAACTGTACAGAGTCACTGTTTATTCAGGGTGAGGGTCATTCACTGTGTAACTGTACAGAGACACTGTTTATTCAGGGTGAGGGTCATTCACTGTGTAACTGTACAGGGTCACTGTTTATTCAGGGTGAGGGTCATTCACTGTGTAACTGTACAGAGACACTGTTTATTCAGGGTGAGGATCACTCACTGTGTAACTGTACAGGGTCACTGTTTATTCAGGGTGAGGGTCATTCACTGTGTAACTGTACAGAGACACTGTTTATTCAGGGTGAGGATCACTCACTGTGTAACTGTACAGGGTCACTGTTTATTCAGGGTGAGGGTCACTCACTGTGTAACTGTACAGAGTCACTGTTTATTCAGGGTGAGGGTCATTCACTGTGTAACTGTACAGAGACACTGTTTATTCAGGGCGAGGGTCTCTCACTGTGTAACTGTACAGAGTCACTGTTTATTCAGGGTGAGGATCACTCACTGTGTAACTGTACAGAGTCACTGTTTATTCAGGGTGAGGGTCACTCACTATGTAACTGTACAGAGTCACTGTTTATTCAGGGTGAGGGTCACTCACTATGTAACTGTACAGAGTCACTGTTTATTCAGGGTGAGGATCACTCACTGTGTAACTGTACAGAGTCACTGGTTATTCAGGGTGAGGGTCATTCACTGTGTAACTGTACAGAGACACTGTTTATTCAGGGCGAGGGTCACTCACTGTGTAACTGTACAGAGTCACTGTTTATTCAGGGTGAGGGTCACTCACTTTGTAACTGTACAGAGTCACTGTTTATTCAGGGCGAGGGTCACTCACTATGTAACTGTACAGAGTCACTGTTTATTCAGGGTGAGGGTCACTCGCTGTGTAACTGTACAGAGTCACTGTTTATTCAGGGTGAGGGTCACTCGCTGTGTAACTGTACAGAGTCACTGTTTATTCAGGGTGAGGGTCATTCACTGTGTAACTGTACAGAGTCACTGTTTATTCAGGGTGAGGGTCATTCACTGTGTAACTGTACAGAGACACTGTTTATTCAGGGTGAGGGTCACTCACTTTGTAACTGTCCAGAGTCACTGTTTATTCAGGGTGAGGGTCATTCACTGTGTAACTGTACAGAGACACTGTTTATTCAGGGTGAGGGTCACTCACTGTGTAACTGTACAGAGTAACTGTTTATTCAGGGTGAGGGTCACTCACTGTGTAACTGTACAGAGTAACTGTTTATTCAGGGTAAGGGTCACTCACTTTGTAACTCTACTCAGTCACTGTTTATTCAGGGTGAGGGTCACTCAATGTGTAACTGTACAGAGTCACTGTTTAATCAGGGTGAGGGTCATTCACTGTGTAACTGTACAGAGTCACTGTTTAATCAGGGTGAGGGTCACTCTCTGTGTAACTGTACAGCGTCACTGTTTATTCAGGGTGAGGTTCACTCTCAGTGTAAATGTACAGAGTCACCGTTTAATGAGGGTGAGGGTCACTCTCTGTGTAACTGTACAGCGTCACTGTTTGTTCAGGGTGAGGGTCTCTCACTGTGTAACTGTACAGAGTCACTGTTTATTCAGGTTGAGGGTCACTCACTTTGTAACTGTACAGAGTCACTGTTTATTCAGCGTGAGGGTCACTCACTTTGTAACTGTACAGATTCTCTGTTTATTCAGGTTGAGGGTCACTCACTTTGTAACTGTACAGAGTCACTGTTTATTCAGGGTGAGGGTCACTCACTTTGTAACTGTACAGAGTCACTGTTTATTCAGCGTGCGGGTCACTCACTGTGTAACTGTACAGAGTCACTGGTTATTCAGGGTGAGGGTCATTCACTGTGTAACTGTACAGAGACACTGTTTATTCAGGGTGAGGGTCACTCACTGTGTAACTGTACAGAGTCACTGGTTATTCAGGGTGAGGGTCATTCACTGTGTAACTGTACAGAGACACTGTTTATTCAGGGTGAGGGTCACTCACTGTGTAACTGTACAGAGACACTGTTTATTCAGGGTGAGGGTCACTCACTGTGTAACTGTACAGAGTCACTGGTTATTCAGGGTGAGGGTCATTCACTGTGTAACTGTACAGAGACACTGTTTATTCAGGGTGAGGGTCACTCACTGTGTAACTGTACAGAGTCACTGTTTATTCAGGGTGAGGATCTCTCACTGTGTAACTGTACAGAGTCACTGTTTATTCAGGGCGAGGGTCACTCACTTTGTAACTGTACAGAGTCACTGTTTATTCAGGGTGAGGGTCACTCACTGTGTAACTGTACAGAGTCACTGTTTATTCAGGGTGAGGATCTCTCACTGTGTAACTGTACAGAGTCACTGTTTATTCAGGGTGAGGATCACTCACTGTGTAACTGCACAGAGTCTCTGTTTATTCAGGGTGAGGGTCACTCACTGTGTAACTGTACAGAGTCACTGTTTATTCAGGGTGAGGGTCACTCACTGTGTAACTGTACAGAGTCACTGGTTATTCAGGGTGAGGGTCATTCACTGTGTAACTGTACAGAGTCACTGTTTATTCAGGGTGAGGGTCACTCACTGTGTAACTGTACAGAGTCACTGTTTATTCAGGGTGAGGGTCACTCACTGTGTAACTGTACAGAGTCACTGTTTATTCAGGGCGAGGGTCACTCACTATGTAACTGTACAGAGTCACTGTTTATTCAGGGTGAGGGTCACTCGCTGTGTAACTGTACAGAGTCACTGTTTATTCAGGGTGAGTGTCACTCACTTTGTAACTGTACAGAGTCACTGTTTATTCAGGGTGAGGGTCATTCACTGTGTAACTGTACAGAGTCACTGTTTATTCAGGGTGAGGGTCATTCACTGTGTAACTGTACAGAGACACTGTTTATTCAGGGTGAGGGTCACTCACTTTGTAACTGTCCAGAGTCACTGTTTATTCAGGGTGAGGGTCATTCACTGTGTAACTGTACAGAGACACTGTTTATTCAGGGTGAGGGTCACTCACTTTGTAACTGTACAGAGTCACTGTTTATTCAGGGTGAGGGTCATTCACTGTGTAACTGTACAGAGTCACTGTTTATTCAGGGTGAGGGTCATTCACTGTGTAACTGTACAGAGTCAATGTTTATTCAGGGTGAGGGTCATTCAATGTGTAACTGCACAGAGTCACTGTTTATTCAGGGTGAGAGTCACTCACTGTGTAACTGTACAGGGTCACTGTTTATTCAGGGTGAGGGTCATTCACTGTGTAACTGTACAGAGTCACTGTTTATTCAGGATGAGGGTCACTCACTGTGTAACTGTACAGAGTCACTGTTTATTCAGGATGAGGGTCACTCACTGTGGAACTGTACAGGGTCACTGTTTATTCAGGGTGAGGGTCACTCACCGTGTAACTGTACAGAGTCACTGTTTATACAGGATGAGGGTCACTCACTGTGTAACTGTACAGAGTCTCTGTTTATTCAGGGTGAGGGTCACTCACTGTGTAACTGTACTGAGTCACTGTTTATTCAGGGTGAGGGTCACTCACTGTGTAACTGTACAGAGTCACTGTTTATTCACGGTGAGGGTCACTCACTGTGTAACTGTACAGAGTCAGTGTTTATTCAGGGAGAAGGACACTCACTGTGTAACTGTATAGAGTCACTGTTTACTCAGCGTGAGGGTCACTCAGTGTGTAACTGCACAGAGTCACTGTTTATTCAGGGTGAGGGTCACTCACTGTGTAACTGCACAGAGTCACTGTTTATTCAGGGTGAGGGTCACTCACTGTGTAACTGTACAGAGTCACTCTTTATTCAGGGTGAGCGTCACTCACTTTGTAACTGGACAGAGTCACTGTTTATTCAGGGAGAAGGTCACTCACTGTGTAACTGTACAGAGTCACTGTTTATTCAGGGAGAAGGTCACTCACTGTGTAACTCTACTCAGTCACTGTTTATTCAGGGTGAGGGTCACTCACTGTGTAACTGCACAGAGTCACTGTTTATTCAGGGTGAGGGTCACTCAATGTGTAACTGTACAGAGTCACTGTTTATTCAGGGTGAGGGTCACTCACTGTGTAACTGTACAGAGTCACTGTTTATTCAGGGTGAGGGTCACTCACTGTGTAACTGTACTGAATCACTGCTTACTCAGGGTTAGGGTCACTCACTGTGTAACAGTACAGAGGCACTGTTTATTCAGGGTAAGGGTCATTCACTGTGTAACTGCACAGCGTCACTGTTTATTCAGGGTGAGGGTCACTCAATGTGTAATTGTACAGAGTGACTGTTTATTCAGGGTGAGGGTCTCTCACTGTGTAACTGTACAGAGTCACAGTTTACTCAGGGTGAGGGTCACTCACTGTGTAACTGTACAGAGTCACTGTTTATTCAGGGTGAGGGTCACTCACTTTGTAACTGTACAGAGTCACTGGTTATTCAGGGTAAGGGTCATTCACTGTGTAACCGTACAGAGTCACTGTTTATTCAGGGTAAGGGTCATTCACTGTGTAACTGCACAGCGTCACTGTTTATTCAGGGTGAGGGTCACTCAATGTGTAACTGTACAGAGTGACTGTTTATTCAGGGTGAGGGTCTCTCACTGTGTAACTGTACAGAGTCACAGTTTACTCAGGGTGAGGGTCACTCACTGTGTAACTGTACAGAGTCACTGTTTATTCAGGGTGAGGGTCACTCACTTTGTAACTGTACAGCGTCACTGTTTATTCAGGGTGAGGGTCACTCACTGTGTAACTGTACAGAGTCACTGTTTATTCAGGGTGAGGGTCACTCACTGTGTAACTGTACAGAGTCACTGTTTATTCAGGGTGAGGGTCACTCACCGTTAAACTGTACAGAGTCCCTGTTTATTCAGGGTGAGGTTCACTCACCGTTAAACTGTACAGAGTCCCTGTTTATTCAGGGTGAAGGTCACTAACCGTGTAACTGTACAGAGTCACAGTTTATTCAGGGTGAGGGTCACTCACTGTGTAACTGTACAGAGTCACTGTTTATTCAGGGTGAGGGTCACTCACCGTTAAACTGTACAGAGTCCCTGTATATTCAGGGTGAAGGTCACTCACCGTGTAACTGTACAGAGTCACAGTTTATTCAGGGTGAGGGTCACTCACTGTGTAACTGTACAGAGTCACTGTTTATTCAGGGTGAGGGACATTCACTGTGTAACTGTACAGAGTCACTGTTTATTCAGGGTGAGGGTCATTCACTGTGTAACTGCACAGAGTCACTGTTTACTCAGGGTGAGGGTCACTCACTGCGTAACTGTACAGAGTCACTGTTTATTCAGGGTAAGGGTCACTCACTTTGTAACTCTACTCAGTCACTGTTTATTCAGGGTGAGGGTCACTCACTGTATAACTGTACAGAGTCACTGTTTATTCAGGGTGAGGGTCACTCACTGTGTAACTGTACAGAGTCACTGTTTATTCAGGGTGAGGATCACTCACTGTAACTGCACAGAGTCACTGTTTATTCAGGGTGAGGGTCATTCACTGTGTAACTGTACAGAGTCACTGTTTATTCAGGGTGAGGGTCACTCACTGTGTAACTGTCCAGAGTCACTGTTTATTCAGGGTGAGGGGCACTCACTGTGTAACTGTACAGAGTCCCTGTTTCTTCAGGGTGAGGATCACTCACTGTAACTGCACAGAGTCACTGTTTATTCAGGGTGAGGGTCACTCACAGTGTAACTGTACAGAGTCACTGTTTATTCAGGGTGAGGGTCACTCACTGTGTAACTGTACAGAGTCACTGTTTATTCAGGGTGAGGGTCACTCACTGTGTAACTGTACAGAGTAACTGTTTATTCAGGGTGAGGGTCACTCACTGTGTAACTGTACAGAGTAACTGTTTATTCAGGGTGAGGGTCACTCACTGTGTAACTGTACAGAGTCACTGTTTATTCAGGGTGAGGGTCATTCACTGTGTAACTGTACAGAGTCACTGTTTATTCAGGGTGAGGGTCACTCACTGTGTAACTGTACAGAGTAACTGTTTATTCAGGGTGAGGGTCACTCACTGTGTAACTGTACAGAGTAACTGTTTATTCAGGGTAAGGGTCACTCACTGTGTAACTGTACAGAGTCACTGTTTATTCAGGGTGAGGGTCACTCACTGTGTAACTGTACAGAGTCACTGTTTAATCAGGGTGAGGGTCATTCACTGTGTAACTGTACAGAGTCACTGTTTAATCAGGGTGAGGGTCACTCTCTGTGTAACTGTACAGCGTCACTGTTTATTCAGGGTGAGGTTCACTCTCAGTGTAAATGTACAGAGTCACCGTTTAATGAGGGTGAGGGTCACTCTCTGTGTAACTGTACAGCGTCACTGTTTGTTCAGGGTGAGGGTCTCTCACTGTGTAACTGTACAGAGTCACTGTTTATTCAGGTTGAGGGTCACTCACTTTGTAACTGTACAGAGTCACTGTTTATTCAGCGTGAGGGTCACTCACTTTGTAACTGTACAGATTCTCTGTTTATTCAGGTTGAGGGTCACTCACTTTGTAACTGTACAGAGTCACTGTTTATTCAGGGTGAGGGTCACTCACTTTGTAACTGTACAGAGTCACTGTTTATTCAGGGTGAGGGTCACTCACTTTGTAACTGTACAGAGTCACTGTTTATTCAGCGTGCGGGTCACTCACTGTATAACTGTACAGAGTCACTGGTTATTCAGGGTGAGGGTCATTCACTGTGTAACTGTACAGAGACACTGTTTATTCAGGGTGAGGGTCACTCACTGTGTAACTGTACAGAGTCACTGGTTATTCAGGGTGAGGGTCATTCACTGTGTAACTGTACAGAGTCACTGTTTATTCAGGGCGAGGGTCACTCACTTCGTAACTGTACAGAGTCACTGTTTATTCAGGGTGAGGATCTCTCACTGTGTAACTGTACAGAGTCACTGTTTATTCAGGGCGAGGGTCACTCACCGTGTAACTGTACAGAGTCACTGTTTATTCAGGGTGAGGATCTCTCACTGTGTAACTGTACAGAGTCACTGCTTATTCAGGATGAGGGTCACTCACTGTGTAACTGTACAGAGTCACTGTTTATTCAGGGTGAGGATCACTCACTGTGTAACTGTACAGGGTCACTGTTTATTCAGGGTGAGGGTCACTCACTTTGTAACTGTACAGAGTCACTGTTTATTCAGGGTGAGGGTCACTCACTGTGTAACTGTACAGAGTCACTGGTTATTCAGGGTGAGGGTCATTCACTGTGTAACTGTACAGAGACACTGTTTATTCAGGGTGAGGGTCACTCACTGTGTAACTGTACAGAGTCACTGTTTATTCAGGGCGAGGGTCACTCACTGTGTAACTGTACAGAGTCACTGTTTATTCAGGGTGAGGGTCACTCGCTGTGTAACTGTACAGAGTCACTGTTTATTCAGGGTGAGGGTCACTCACTTTGTAACTGTACAGAGTCACTGTTTATTCAGGGTGAGGGTCATTCACTGTGTAACTGTACAGAGACACTGTTTATTCAGGGTGAGGGTCACTCACTTTGTAACTGTACAGAGTCACTGTTTATTCAGGGTGAGGGTCATTCACTGTGTAACTGTACAGAGTCACTGTTTATTCAGGGTGAGGGTCACTCACTTTGTAACTGTACAGAGTCACTGTTTATTCAGGGTGAGGGTCATTCACTGTGTAACTGTACAGAGTCACTGTTCATTCAGGGTGAGGGTCACTCACTGTGTAACTGTACAGAGTCACTGTTTATTCAGGGTGAGGGTCACTCACTGTGTAACTGTACAGAGTCACTGCTTATTCAGGATGAGGGTCACTCACTGTGTAACTGTACAGAGTCACTGTTTATTCAGGGCGAGGGTCACTCACTGTGTAACTGTACAGAGTCACTGTTTATTCAGGGTGAGGTTCACTCACTGTGTAACTGTACGGAGTCACTGTTTAATCAGGGTGAGGGTCACTCACTTTGTAACTGTACAGAGTCACTGTTTAATCAGGGTGAGGATCACTCACTGTGTAACTGTGCAGAGTCACTGCTTATTCAGGATGAGGGTCAGTCACTGTGTAACTGTACAGAGTCACTGTTTATTCAGGGTGAGGGTCACTCACTGTGTAACTGTACAGAGTCACTGCTTATTCAGGATGAGGGTCACTCACTGTGTAACTGTACAGAGTCACTGTTTATTGACGGTGAGGGTCACTCACTTTGTAACTCTACTCAGTCACTGTTTACTCAGGGTGAGGGTCACTCACTGCGTAACTGTACAGAGTCACTGTTTATTCAGGGTGAGGGTCACTCACTTTGTAACTCTACTCAGTCACTGTTTATTCAGGGTGAGGGTCACTCAATGTGTAACTGTACAGAGTCACTGTTTAATCAGGGTGAGGGTCATTCACTGTGTAACTGTACAGAGTCACTGTTTAATCAGGGTGAGGTTCACTCTCAGTGTAAATGTACAGAGTCACTGTTTAATCAGGGTGAGGGTCACTCTCTGTGTAACTGTACAGAGTCACTGTTTGTTCAGGGTGTGGGTCTCTCACTGTGTAACTGTACAGAGTCACTGTTTATTCAGGGTAAGGGTCACTCACTTTGAAACTGTACAGAGTCACTGTTTATTCAGGGTGAGGGTCACTCACTTTGTAACTGTACAGAGTCACTGTTTATTCAGGGTGAGGGTCACTCACTTTGTAACTGTACAGAGTCTCTGTTTATTCAGGTTGAGGGTCACTCACTTTGTAACTGTACAGAGTCTCTGTTTATTCAGGTTGAGGATCACTCACTGTGTAACTGTACAGAGTCACTGTTTATTCAGGGTGAGGGTCACTCACTTTGTAACTGTACAGAGTCTCTGTTTATTCAGGTTGAGGGTCACTGACTTCGTAACTGTACAGAATCACTGTTTATTCAGGGAGAAGGTCACTCACTGTGTAACTGCACGGAGTCACTGTTTAATCAGGGTGAGGGTCACTCACTTTGTAACTGTACAGAGTCACTGTTTATTCAGCGTGCGGGTCACTGACTTCGTAACTGTACAGAGTCACTGTTTATTCAGGGAGAAGGTCACTCACTGTGTAACTGTACGGAGTCACTGTTTAATCAGGGTGAGGGTCACTCACTTTGTAACTGTACAGAGTCACTGTTTATTCAGGGTGAGGGTCACTCAGTTTGTAACTGTACAGAGTCACTGTTTATTCAGGGTGAGGATCTCTCACTGTGTAAGTGTACAGAGTCACTGTTTATTCAGGGCGAGGGTCACTCACTGTGTAACTGTACAGAGTCACTGTTTAATCAGGGTGAGGGTCACTCACTTTGTAACTGTACAGAGTCACTGTTTATTCAGGGTGAGGGTCACTCAGTTTGTAACTGTACAGAGTCACTGTTTATTCAGGGTGAGGATCTCTCACTGTGTAACTGTACAGAGTCACTGCTTATTCAGGATGAGGGTCACTCACTGTGTAACTGTACAGAGTCACTGTTTATTCAGGGTGAGGATCTCTCACTGTGTAACTGTACGGAATCACTGTTTATTCAGGGAGATTGTCACTCACTGTGTAACTGTACAGGGTCACTGTTTATTCAGGGTGAGCGTCACTCACTTTGTAACTGTACAGAGTCACTGTTTATTCAGGGTGAGGGTCACTCACTGTGTAACTGTACAGAGTCACTGTTTATTCAGGGCGAGGGTCACTCACTGTGTAACTGTACAGAGTCACTGTTTATTCAGGGTGAGGGTCATTCACTGTGTAACTGTACAGAGTCACTGTTTATTCAGGGTGAGGGTCACTCACTGTGTAACTGTACAGGGTCACTGTTTATTCAGGGTGAGCGTCACTCACTTTGTAACTGTACAGAGTCACTGTTTATTCAGGGTGAGGGTCACTCACTGTGTAACTGTACAGAGTCACTGTTTATTCAGGGTGAGGGTCACTCACTGTGTAACTGTACAGAGTCACTGTTTATTCAGGGCGAGGGTCACTCACTGTGTAACTGTACAGAGTCACTGTTTATTCAGGGTGAGGGTCATTCACTGTGTAACTGTACAGAGTCACTGTTTATTCAGGGTGAGGGTCACTCACTGTGTAACTGTACAGGGTCACTGTTTATTCAGGGTGAGCGTCACTCACTTTGTAACTGTACAGAGTCACTGTTTATTCAGGGTGAGGGTCACTCACTGTGTAACTGTACAGAGTCACTGTTTATTCAGGGTGAGGGTCACTCACTGTGTAACTGTACAGAGTCTCTGTTTATTCAGGGCGAGGGTCACTCACTGTGTAACTGTACAGAGTCACTGTTTATTCAGGGTGAGGGTCACTCACTGTGTAACTGTACAGAGTCACTGTTTATTCAGGGTGAGGGTCATTCACTGTGTAACTGTACAGAGTCACTGTTTATTCAGGGTGAGGGTCACTCACTGTGTAACTGTACAGGG
This sequence comes from Heterodontus francisci, assembly GCF_036365525.1. NCBI lineage: Eukaryota > Metazoa > Chordata > Chondrichthyes > Heterodontiformes > Heterodontidae > Heterodontus > Heterodontus francisci. The sequence goes on from NC_090400.1 coordinate 65,098,607, forward strand.
TCACTGTTTATTCAGGGTGAGCGTCACTCACTTTGTAACTGTACAGAGTCACTGTTTATTCAGGGTGAGGGTCACTCACTGTGTAACTGTACAGAGTCACTGTTTATTCAGGGTGAGGGTCATTCACTGTGTAACTGTACAGATTCACTGTTTATTCAGGGCGAGGGTCACTCACTGTGTAACTGTACAGAGTCACTGTTTATTCAAGATGAGGGTCACTCACTGTGTAACTGTGCAGAGTCACTGTTTATTCAGGGTGAGGGTCACTCACTGTGTAACTGTACAGAGTCACTGTTTATTCAGGGCGAGGGTCACTCACTTTGTAACTGTACAGAGACACTGTTTATTCAGGGTGAGGGTCACTCACTGTGTAACTGTCCAGAGTCACTGTTTATTCAGGGTGAGGGTCACTCACTGTGTAACTGTACAGAGTCACTGTTTATTCAGGGTGAGGGTCACTCACTGTGTAACTGTACAGAGTCACTGTTTATTCAGGGTGAGGGTCACTCACTGTGTAACTGTACAGAGTCACTGTTTATTCAGGGTGAGGGTCACTCACTGTGTAACTGTACAGAGTAACTGTTTATTCAGGGTGAGGGTCACTCACTGTGTAACTGTACAGAGTCACTGTTTATTCAGGGTGAGGGTCACTCACTGTGTAACTGTAAAGAGTCACTGTTTATTCAGGGTGAGGGTCACTCACTGTGTAACTGTACAGAGTCACTGTTTATTCAGGGTGAGGGTCACTCACTGTGTAACTGTACAGAGTCACTGTTTATTCAGGGTCAGGATCACTCACTGTGTAACTGTACAGAGTCACTGTTTATTCAGGGCGAGGGTCACTCACTGTGTAACTGTACAGAGTCACTGTTTATTCAGGGCGAGGGTCACTCACTTTGTAACTGTACAGAGACACTGTTTATTCAAGATGAGGGTCACTCACTTTGTAACTGTACAGAGTCACTGTTTATTCAGGGCGAGGGTCACTCACTTTGTAACTGTACAGAGTCACTGTTTATTCAGGGCGAGGGTCACTCACTGTGTAACTGTACAGAGTCACTGTTTATTCAGGGTGAGGGTCACTCACTGTGTAACTGTACACAGTCACTGTTTATTCAGGGTGAGGGTCACTCACTTTGTAACTGTACAGAGTCACTGTTTATTCAGGGCGAGGGTCACTCACTGTGTAACTGTACAGAGTCACTGTTTATTCAGGGTGAGGGTCACTCACTGTGTAACTGTACAGAGTCACTGTTTATTCAGGGTGAGGGTCACTCACTGTGTAACTGTACAGAGTCACTGTTTATTCAGGGCGAGGGTCACTCACTTTGTAACTGTACAGAGTCACTGTTTATTCAGGGCGAGGGTCACTCACTTTGTAACTGTACAGAGTCACTGTTTATTCAGGGCGAGGGTCACTCACTGTGTAACTGTACAGAGTCACTGTTTATTCAGGGTGAGGGTCACTCACTGTGTAACTGTACAGAGTCACTGTTTATTCAGGGTGAGGGTCACTCACTGTGTAACTGTACAGAGTCACTGTTTATTCAGGGCGAGGGTCACTCACTGTGTAACTGTACAGAGTCACTGTTTATTCAGGGTGAGGGTCACTCACTGTGTAACTGTACAGAGTCACTGTTTATTCAGGGTGAGGGTCACTCACTGTGTAACTGTACAGAGTCACTGTTTATTCAGGGCGAGGGTCACTCACTTTGTAACTGTACAGAGTCACTGTTTATTCAAGATGAGGGTCACTCACTGTGTAACTGTACAGAGACACTGTTTATTCAGGGTGAGGGTCACTCACTGTGTAACTGTCCAGAGTCACTGTTTATTCAGGGTGAGGGTCACTCACTGTGTAACTGTACAGAGTCACTGTTTATTCAGGGTGAGGGTCACTCACTGTGTAACTGTACAGAGTCACTGTTTATTCAGGGTGAGGGTCACTCACTGTGGAACTGTACAGAGTCACTGTTTATTCAGGGCGAGGGTCACTCACTTTGTAACTGTACAGAGTCACTGTTTATTCAAGATGAGGGTCACTCACTTTGTAACTGTACAGAGACACTGTTTATTCAGGGTGAGGGTCACTCACTGTGTAACTGTCCAGAGTCACTGTTTATTCAGGGTGAGGGTCACTCACTGTGTAACTGTACAGCGTCACTGTTTATTCAGGGTGAGGGTCACTCACTGTGTAACTGTACAGAGTCACTGTTTATTCAGGGTGAGGGTCACTCACTGTGTAACTGTACAGAGTCACTGTTTATTCAGGGCGAGGGTCACTCACTGTGTAACTGTACAGAGTCACTGTTTATTCAGGGTGAGGGTCACTCACTGTGTAACTGTACAGAGTCACTGTTTATTCAGGGCGAGGGTCACTCACTGTGTAACTGTACAGAGTCACTGTTTATTCAGGGCGAGGGTCACTCACTGTGTAACTGTACAGAGTAACTGTTTATTCAGGGCGAGGGTCACTCACTTTGTAACTGTAAAGAGTCACTGTTTATTCAGGGCGAGGGTCACTCACTTTGTAACTGTACAGAGTCACTGTTTATTCAGGGCGAGGGTCACTCACTGTGTAACTGTACAGAGTCACTGTTTATTCAAGATGAGGGTCACTCACTATGTAACTGTACAGAGTCACTGTTTATTCAGGGTGAGGGTCACTCACTTTGTAACTGTACAGAGTCACTGTTTATTCAGGGCGAGGGTCACTCACTGTGTAACTGTACAGAGTCACTGTTTATTCAGGGTGAGGGTCACTCACTTTGTAACTGTACAGAGTCACTGTTTATTCAGGGTGAGGGTCACTCACTGTGTAACTGTACAGAGTCACTGTTTATTCAGGGTGAGGCTCACTCACTGTGTAACTGTACAGAGTGACTGTTTATTCAGGGCGAGGGTCACTCACTTTGTAACTGTAAAGAGTCACTGTTTATTCAGGGCGAGGGTCACTCACTTTGTAACTGTACAGAGTCACTGTTTATTCAGGGCGAGGGTCACTCACCGTGTACCTGTACAGAGTCACTGTTTATTCAGGGCGAGGGTCACTCACTTTGTAACTGTACAGAGTCACTGTTTATTCAGGGTGAGGGTCACTCACCGTGTAACTGTACAGAGTCACTGTTTATTCAGGGCGAGGGTCACTCACTTTGTAACTGTAAAGAGTCACTGTTTATTCAGGGCGAGGGTCACTCACTTTGTAACTGTACAGAGACACTGTTTATTCAGGGTGAGGGTCACTCACTGTGTAACTGTACAGAGTCACTGTTTATTCAGGGCGAGGGTCACTCACTGTGTAACTGTACAGAGTCACTGTTTATTCAGGGTGAGGGTCACTCGCTGTGTAACTGTACAGAGTCACTGTTTATTCAGGGTGAGGGTCACTCACTGTGTAACTGTACAGAGTCACTGTTTATTCAGGGCGAGGGTCACTCACTGTGTAACTGTACAGAGACACTGTTTATTCAGGGTGAGGGTCACTCACTTTGTAACTGTCCAGAGTCACTGTTTATTCAGGGTGAGGGTCATTCACTGTGTAACTGTACAGAGACACTGTTTATTCAGGGTGAGGGTCACTCACTTTGTAACTGTCCAGAGTCACTGTTTATTCAGGGTGAGGGTCATTCACTGTGTAACTGTACAGAGTCACTGTTTATTCAGGGTGAGGGTCACTCACTTTGTAACTGTACAGAGTCACTGTTTATTCAGGGTGAGGGTCATTCACTGTGTAACTGTACAGAGTCACTGTTTATTCAGGGTGAGGATCACTCACTGTGTAACTGTGCAGAGTCACTGTTCATTCAGGGTGAGGGTCACTCACTGTGTAACTGTACAGAGTCACTGTTTATTCAGGGTGAGGGTCACTCACTGTGTAACTGTACAGAGTCACTGCTTATTCAGGATGAGGGTCACTCACTGTGTAACTGTACAGAGTCACTGTTTATTCAGGGCGAGGGTCACTCACTGTGTAACTGTACAGAGTCACTGTTTATTCAGGGTGAGGGTCACTCACTGTGTAACTGTACAGAGTCACTGTTTATTCAGGGTGAGGGTCACTCACTGTGTAACTGTACAGAGTCACTGTTTATTCAGGGTGAGGGTCACTCACTGTGTAACTGTACAGAGTCACTGTTTATTCAGGGTGAGGTTCACTCACTGTGTAACTGTACGGAGTCACTGTTTAATCAGGGTGAGGGTCACTCACTTTGTAACTGTACAGAGTCACTGTTTAATCAGGGTGAGTGTCACTCACTGTGTAACTGTACAGAGTCCCTGTTTATTCAGGGTGAGGGTCACTCACTGTGTAACTGTACGGAGTCACTGTTTAATCAGGGTGAGGGTCACTCACTTTGTAACTGTACAGAGTCACTGTTTATTCAGGGTGAGGGTCACTCACTGTGTAACTGTACGGAGTCACTGTTTATTCAGGGCGAGGGTCACTCACTTTGTAACTGTACAGAGTCCCTGTTTATTCAGGGTGAGGGTCACTCACTTTGTAACTGTACAGAGACACTGTTTATTCAGGGCGAGGGTCACTCACTTTGTAACTGTACAGAGTCCCTGTTTATTCAGGGTGAGGGTCACTCACTTTGTAACTGTACAGAGACACTGTTTAATCAGGGTGAGGGTCACTCACTTTGTAACTGTACAGAGTCCCTGTTTATTCAGGGTGAGGGTCACTCACTTTGTAACTGTACAGAGACACTGTTTATTCAGGGCGAGGGTCACTCACTTTGTAACTGTACAGAGTCACTGTTTATACAGGGTGAGGGTCACTCACTGTGTAACTGTACAGAGACACTGTTTATTCAGGGTGAGGGTCACTCACTGTGTAACTGTACAGAGTCACTGTTTATTCAGGGCGAGGGTCACTCACTTTGTAACTGTACAGAGTCACTGTTTAATCAGGGTGAGGATCACTCACCGTGTAACTGTACAGAGTCACTGCTTATTCAGGATGAGGGTCAGTCACTGTGTAACTGTACAGAGTCACTGCTTATTCAGGATGAGGGTCACTCACTGTGTAACTGTGCAGAGTCACTGTTTATTCAGGGTGAGGATCACTCACTGTGTAACTGTACAGAGTCACTGCTTATTCAGGATGAGGGTCAGTCACTGTGTAACTGTACAGAGTCACTGCTTATTCAGGATGAGGGTCACTCACTGTGTAACTGTACAGAGTCACTGTTTATTCAGGGTGAGGGTCACTCACTTTGAAACTGTACAGAGTCACTGTTTATTCAGAGCGAGGGTCACTCACTGTGTAACTGTACAGAGTCACTGTTTATTCAGGGTGAGGGTCACTCACCGTTAAACTGTACAGATTCCCTGTTTATTCAGGGTGTGGGTCACTCACCGTGTAACTGTACAGAGTCACTGTTTATTGACGGTGAGGGTCACTCACTTTGTAACTCTACTCAGTCACTGTTTACTCAGGGTGAGGGTCACTCACTGCGTAACTGTACAGAGTCACTGTTTATTCAGGGTGAGGGTCACTCACTTTGTAACTCTACTCAGTCACTGTTTATTCAGGGTGAGGGTCACTCAATGTGTAACTGTACAGAGTCACTGTTTAATCAGGGTGAGGGTCATTCACTGTGTAACTGTACAGAGTCACTGTTTAATCAGGGTGAGGTTCACTCTCAGTGTAAATGTACAGAGTCACTGTTTAATCAGGGTGAGGGTCACTCTCTGTGTAACTGTACAGAGTCACTGTTTGTTCAGGGTGTGGGTCTCTCACTGTGTAACTGTACAGAGTCACTGTTTATTCAGGGTAAGGGTCACTCACTTTGAAACTGTACAGAGTCTCTGTTTATTCAGGTTGAGGGTCACTCACTTTGTAACTGTACAGAGTCTCTGTTTATTCAGGTTGAGGATCACTCACTGTGTAACTGTACAGAGTCACTGTTTATTCAGGGTGAGGGTCACTCACTTTGTAACTGTACAGAGTCTCTGTTTATTCAGGTTGAGGGTCACTGACTTCGTAACTGTACAGAGTCACTGTTTATTCAGGGAGAAGGTCACTCACTGTGTAACTGCACGGAGTCACTGTTTAATCAGGGTGAGGGTCACTCACTTTGTAACTGTACAGAGTCACTGTTTATTCAGCGTGCGGGTCACTGACTTCGTAACTGTACAGAGTCACTGTTTATTCAGGGAGAAGGTCACTCACTGTGTAACTGTACGGAGTCACTGTTTAATCAGGGTGAGGGTCACTCACTTTGTAACTGTACAGAGTCACTGTTTATTCAGGGTGAGGGTCACTCAGTTTGTAACTGTACAGAGTCACTGTTTATTCAGGGTGAGGATCTCTCACTGTGTAACTGTACAGAGTCACTGTTTATTCAGGGCGAGGGTCACTCACTGTGTAACTGTACAGAGTCACTGTTTAATCAGGGTGAGGGTCACTCACTTTGTAACTGTACAGAGTCACTGTTTATTCAGGGTGAGGGTCACTCAGTTTGTAACTGTACAGAGTCACTGTTTATTCAGGGTGAGGATCTCTCACTGTGTAACTGTACAGAGTCACTGCTTATTCAGGATGAGGGTCACTCACTGTGTAACTGTACAGAGTCACTGTTTATTCAGGGTGAGGATCTCTCACTGTGTAACTGTACGGAATCACTGTTTATTCAGGGAGATTGTCACTCACTGTGTAACTGTACAGGGTCACTGTTTATTCAGGGTGAGCGTCACTCACTTTGTAACTGTACAGAGTCACTGTTTATTCAGGGTGAGGGTCACTCACTGTGTAACTGTACAGAGTCACTGTTTATTCAGGGTGAGGGTCATTCACTGTGTAACTGTACAGAGTCACTGTTTATTCAGGGTGAGGGTCACTCACTGTGTAACTGTACAGGGTCACTGTTTATTCAGGGTGAGCGTCACTCACTTTGTAACTGTACAGAGTCACTGTTTATTCAGGGTGAGGGTCACTCACTGTGTAACTGTACAGAGTCACTGTTTATTCAGGGTGAGGGTCATTCACTGTGTAACTGTACAGATTCACTGTTTATTCAGGGCGAGGGTCACTCACTGTGTAACTGTACAGAGTCACTGTTTATTCAAGATGAGGGTCACTCACTGTGTAACTGTGCAGAGTCACTGTTTATTCAGGGTGAGGGTCACTCACTGTGTTACTGTACTGAGTCACTGGTTATTCTGGGTGAGGGTCATTCACTGTGTAACTGTACAGAGACACTGTTTATTCAGGGAGAGGGTCGCTCACTGTGTAACTGTACAGAGTCACTGTTTATTCAGGGTGAGGGTCATTCACTGTGTAACTGTACAGAGACACTGTTTAATCAGGGTGAGGGTCACTCACTTTGTAACTGTACAGAGTCACTGTTTATTCAGGGTGAGGGTCATTCACTGTGTAACTGTACAGAGACACTGTTTAATCAGGGTGAGGGTCACTCACTTTGTAACTGTACAGTCACTGTTTAATCAGGGTGAGGGTCACTCACTGTGTAACTGTACAGAGTCACTGTTCATTCAGGGTGAGGGTCACTCACTGTGTAACTGTACAGAGTCACTGCTTATTCAGGATGAGGGTCACTCACTGTGTAACTGTACAGAGTCACTGTTTATTCAGGGCGAGGGTCACTCACTTTGTAACTGTACGGAGTCACTGTTTAATCAGGGTGAGGGTCACTCACTTTGTAACTGTACAGAGTCACTGTTTAATCAGGGTGAGTGTCACTCACTGTGTAACTGTACAGAGTCACTGTTTATTCAGGGCGAGGGTCACTCGCTTTGTAACTGTACAGAGTCACTGTTTATTCAGGGAGAAGGTCACTCACTGTGTAACTGCACGGAGTCACTGTTTAATCAGGGTGAGGGTCACTCACTTTGTAACTGTACAGAGTCACTGTTTATTCAGCGTGCGGGTCACTGACTTCGTAACTGTACAGAGTCACTGTTTATTCAGGGAGAAGGTCACTCACTGTGTAACTGTACGGAGTCACTGTTTAATCAGGGTGAGGGTCACTCACTTTGTAACTGTACAGAGTCACTGTTTATTCAGGGTGAGGGTCACTCAGTTTGTAACTGTACAGAGTCACTGTTTATTCAGGGTGAGGATCTCTCACTGTGTAACTGTACAGAGTCACTGTTTATTCAGGGCGAGGGTCACTCACTGTGTAACTGTACAGAGTCACTGTTTAATCAGGGTGAGGGTCACTCACTTTGTAACTGTACAGAGTCACTGTTTATTCAGGGTGAGGGTCACTCAGTTTGTAACTGTACAGAGTCACTGTTTATTCAGGGTGAGGATCTCTCACTTTGTAACTGTACAGAGTCACTGCTTATTCAGGATGAGGGTCACTCACTGTGTAACTGTACAGAGTCACTGTTTATTCAGGGTGAGGATCTCTCACTGTGTAACTGTACGGAATCACTGTTTATTCAGGGAGATTGTCACTCACTGTGTAACTGTACAGGGTCACTGTTTATTCAGGGTGAGCGTCACTCACTTTGTAACTGTACAGAGTCACTGTTTATTCAGGGTGAGGGTCACTCACTGTGTAACTGTACAGAGTCACTGTTTATTCAGGGTGAGGGTCATTCACTGTGTAACTGTACAGAGTCACTGTTTATTCAGGGTGAGGGTCACTCACTGTGTAACTGTACAGGGTCACTGTTTATTCAGGGTGAGCGTCACTCACTTTGTAACTGTACAGAGTCACTGTTTATTCAGGGTGAGGGTCACTCACTGTGTAACTGTACAGAGTCACTGTTTATTCAGGGTGAGGGTCATTCACTGTGTAACTGTACAGATTCACTGTTTATTCAGGGCGAGGGTCACTCACTGTGTAACTGTACAGAGTCACTGTTTATTCAAGATGAGGGTCACTCACTGTGTAACTGTACAGAGTCACTGTTTATTCAGGGTGAGGGTCACTCACTGTGTTACTGTACTGAGTCACTGGTTATTCAGGGTGAGGGTCATTCACTGTGTAACTGTACAGAGACACTGTTTATTCAGGGAGAGGGTCGCTCACTGTGTAACTGTGCAGAGTCACTGTTTATTCAGGGTGAGGGTCATTCACTGTGTTACTGTACTGAGTCACTGGTTATTCAGGGTGAGGGTCATTCACTGTGTAACTGTACAGAGACACTGTTTATTCAGGGCGAGGGTCACTCACTGTGTAACTGTGCAGAGTCACTGTTTATTCAGGGTGAGGGTCACTCACTGTGTTACTGTACTGAGTCACTGGTTATTCAGGGTGAGGGTCATTCACTGTGTAACTGTACAGAGACACTGTTTATTCAGGGAGAGGGTCGCTCACTGTGTAACTGTACAGAGTCACTGTTTATTCAGGGTGAGGGTCACTCACTTTGTAACTGTACAGTCACTGTTTAATCAGGGTGAGGGTCACTCACTGTGTAACTGTACAGAGTCACTGTTCATTCAGGGTGAGGGTCACTCACTGTGTAACTGTACAGAGTCACTGCTTATTCAGGATGAGGGTCACTCACTGTGTAACTGTACAGAGTCACTGTTTATTCAGGGCGAGGGTCACTCACTTTGTAACTGTACGGAGTCACTGTTTAATCAGGGTGAGTGTCACTCACTGTGTAACTGTACAGAGTCACTGTTTATTCAGGGCGAGGGTCACTCGCTTTGTAACTGTACAGAGTCACTGTTTAATCAGGGTGAGTGTCACTCACTGTGTAACTGTACAGAGTCACTGTTTATTCAGGGCGAGGGTCACTCACTTTGTAACTGTACGGAGTCACTGTTTATTCAGAGCGAGGGTCACTCACTATGTAACTGTACAGAGTCACTGTTTATTCAGGGTGAGGATCACTCACTGTGTAACTGTACAGGGTCACTGTTTATTCAGGGTGAGGGTCTCTCACTATGTAACTGTACAGAGTCACTGTTTATTCAGGGTGAGGATCACTCACTGTGTAACTGTACAGGGTCACTGTTTATTCAGGGTGAGGGTCTCTCACTGTGTTACTGTACTGAGTCACTGGTTATTCAGGGTGAGGGTCATTCACTGTGTAACTGTACAGAGACACTGTTTATTCAGGGAGAGGGTCGCTCACTGTGTAACTGTACAGAGTCACTGTTTATTCAGGGTGAGGGTCACTCACTTTGTAACTGTACAGTCACTGTTTAATCAGGGTGAGGGTCACTCACTGTGTAACTGTACAGAGTCACTGTTCATTCAGGGTGAGGGTCACTCACTGTGTAACTGTACAGAGTCACTGCTTATTCAGGATGAGGGTCACTCACTGTGTAACTGTACAGAGTCACTGTTTATTCAGGGCGAGGGTCACTCACTTTGTAACTGTACAGAGTCACTGTTTATTCAGGGCGAGGGTCACTCACTTTGTAACTGTACAGAGTCACTGTTTATTCAGGGCGAGGGTCACTCACTTTGTAACTGTACAGAGTCACTGTTTATTCAGGGCGAGGGTCACTCACTTTGTAACTGTACAGAGTCACTGTTTATTCAGGGTGAGGGTCACTCACTGTGTAACTGTACAGAGTCACTGTTCATTCAGGGTGAGGGTCACTCACTGTGTAACTGTACAGAGTCACTGCTTATTCAGGGTGAGGGTCACTCACTGTGTAACTGTACAGAGTCACTGCTTATTCAGGATGAGGGTCACTCACTGTGTAACTGTACAGAGTCACTGTTTATTCAGGGCGAGGTTCACTCACTGTGTAACTGTACGGAGTCACTGTTTAATCAGGGTGAGTGTCACTCACTGTGTAACTGTACAGAGTCACTGTTTATTCAGGGCGAGGGTCACTCGCTTTGTAACTGTACAGAGTCACTGTTTAATCAGGGTGAGTGTCACTCACTGTGTAACTGTACAGAGTCACTGTTTATTCAGGGTGAGGGTCACTCACTGTGTAACTGTACAGAGTCACTGTTTATTCAGGGTAAGGATCACTCACTGTGTAACTGTACAGAGTCACTGTTTATTCAGGATGAGGGTCACTCACTGTGTAACTGTACAGAGTCACTGTTTATTCAGGGTAAGGATCACTCACTGTGTAACTGTACAGAGTCACTGTTTATTCAGGGTGAGGGTCACTCACTGTGTAACTGTACAGAGTCACTGTTTATTCAGGGCGAGGGTCACTCACTGTGTAACTATACAGAGTCACTGTTTATTCAGGGTGAGGGTCACTCACTGTGTAACTGTACAGAGTCACTGTTTATTCAGGGTAAGGATCACTCACTGTGTAACTGTACAGAGTCACTGTTTATTCAGGATGAGGGTCACTCACTGTGTAACTGTACAGAGTCACTGTTTATTCAGGGCGAGGGTCACTCACTTTGTAACTGTACAGAGTCACTGTTTATTCAGGGTGAGGGTCACTCACTGTGTAACTGTACAGAGTCACTGTTTATTCAGGGTGAGGGTCGCTCACTGTGTAACTGTGCAGAGTCACTGTTTATTCAGGGTGAGGGTCGCTCACTGTGTAACTGTACAGAGTCACTGTTTATTCAGGGTGAGGGTCACTCACTGTGTAACTGTACAGAGTCACTGTTTATTCAGGATGAGGGTCACTCACTGTGTAACTGTACAGAGTCACTGTTCATTCAGGGTGAGGGTCACTCACTGTGTAACTGTACAGAGTCACTGCTTATTCAGGGTGAGGGTCACTCACTGTGTAACTGTACAGAGTCACTGCTTATTCAGGATGAGGGTCACTCACTGTGTAACTGTACAGAGTCACTGTTTATTCAGGGCGAGGTTCACTCACTGTGTAACTGTACGGAGTCACTGTTTAATCAGGGTGAGTGTCACTCACTGTGTAACTGTACAGAGTCACTGTTTATTCAGGGCGAGGGTCACTCGCTTTGTAACTGTACAGAGTCACTGTTTAATCAGGGTGAGTGTCACTCACTGTGTAACTGTACAGAGTCACTGTTTATTCAGGGCGAGGGTCACTCACTTTGTAACTGTACGGAGTCACTGTTTATTCAGGGCGAGGGTCACTCACTTTGTAACTGTACAGAGTCACTGTTTAATCAGGGTGAGTGTCACTCACTGTGTAACTGTACAGAGTCACTGTTTATTCAGGGCGAGGGTCACTCGCTTTGTAACTGTACAGAGTCACTGTTTAATCAGGGTGAGGATCACTCACTGTGTAACTGTACAGAGTCACTGTTTAATCAGGGTGAGTGTCACTCACTGTGTAACTGTACAGAGTCACTGTTTATTCAGGGCGAGGGTCACTCACTTTGTAACTGTACAAAGTCACTGTTTAATCAGGGTGAGTGTCACTCACTGTGTAACTGTACAGAGTCACTGTTTATTCAGGGCGAGGGTCACTCACTTTGTAACTGTACGGAGTCACTGTTTATTCAGGGCGAGGGTCACTCACTTTGTAACTGTACAGAGTCACTGTTTAATCAGGGTGAGGATCACTCACTATGTAACTGTACAGAGTCACTGTTTAATCAGGGTGAGGATCACTCACTTTGTAACTGTACAGAGTCACTGTTTATTCAGGGTGAGGGTCACTCACTGTGTAACTGTACAAAGTCACTGTTTAATCAGGGTGAGGGTCACTCACTTTGTAACTGTACAGTCACTGTTTATTCAGGGCGAGGGTCACTCACTTTGTAACTGTACAGAGTCATTGTTTATTCAGGGTGAGGGTCACTCACTTTGAAACTGTACAGAGTCACTGTTTATTCAGGGCGAGGATCACTCACTGTGTAACTGTACAGAGTCACTGTTTATTCAGGGTGAGGGTCACTCACTGTGTAACTGTACAGAGTCACTGTTTATTCAGGGTGAGGGTCACTCACTGTGTAACTGTACAGAGTCACTGTTTATTCAGGGCGAGGGTCACTCAATGTGTAACTGTACAGAGTCACTGTTTACTCAGGGTGAGGGTCACTCACTGTGTAACTGTACAGAGTCACTGTTTATTCAGGGTGTGGGTCATTCACTGCGTAACTGTACAGAGTCACTGCTTATTCAGGATGAGGGTCACTCACTGTGTAACTGTACAGAGTCACTGTTTATTCAGGGTGAGGGTCACTCACTTTGTAACTGTACAGGGTCACTGTTTATTCATGGTGAGGGTCACTCACTTTGAAACTGTACAGAGTCACTGTTTATTCAGGGTGAGGTTCACTCACATTGTAACTGTTCAGGGTCACTGTTTATTCAGGGTGAGGGTCACTCACTTTGTAACTGTACAGAGTCACTGTTTATTCCGGGTGAGGTTCACTCACTTTGTAACTGTACAGAGTCACTGTTTAATCAGGGTGAGGGTCACTCACTGTGTAACTGCACAGAGTCACTATTTATTCAGGGTGAGGATCACTCACTGTGTAACTGGACAGAGTCACTGTTTATTCAGGGTGAGGATCACTCACTGTGTAACTGTACAGAGTCACTGTTTACTCAGGGTGAGGATCACTCACTGTGTAATTGTACAGAGTCACTGTTTATTCAGGGTAAGGGTCATTCACTGTGTAACTGTACAGAGTCACTGTTTATTCAGGGTGAGGGTCACTCACTGTGTAACTGTACAGAGTCACTGTTTATTCAGGGTGAGGGTCACTCACTGTAACTGTACAGAGTCACTGTTTATTCAGGGTGAGGGTCACTCGCTGTGTAACTGTACAGAGTCACTGTTTACTCAGGGTGAGGGTCATTCACTGTGTAAATGCACAGAGTCACTGTTTATTCAGGGTGAGGGTCACTCACTGTGTAATGCACAGAGTCACTGTTTATTCAGGGCGAGGGTCACTCACTGTGTAACTGTACAGAGTCACTGTTTATTCAGGGCGAGGGTCACTCACCGTGTAACTGTGCAGAATCACTGTTTAGTCAGGGTGAGGGTCACTCACTGTGTAACTGTACAGAGTCACTGTTTATTCAGGGCGAGGGTCACTCACTGTGTAACTGTACAGAGTCACTGTTTATTCAGGGTGAGGGTCACTCACTGTGTAACTGTACAGAGTCACTGTTTCTTCAGGGTGAGGGTCACTCACTGTGTAACTGTACGGAGTCACTGTTTATTCAGGGTTAGGGTCACTCACCGTGTAACTGTACAGAGTCACTGTTTATTCAGGGTGAGGGTCACTCACTGTGTAACTGTACAGAGTCACTGTTTATTCAGGATCAGGGTCACTCACTGTGTAACTGTACAGAGTAAATGTTTATTCAGGGTGAGGGTCACTCACTGTGTAACGGGACAGAGTCACTGTTTATTCAGGGTGAGGGTCACTCACTGTGTAACTGTACAGAGTCACTGTTTATTCAGGGTGAGGATCACTCACTGTGTAACTGTACAGAGTGACTGTTTATTCAGGGTGAGGGTCACTCACTGTGTAACTGTACAGAGTCACTGTTTATTCAGGGTGAGGGTCACTCACTGTGTAACTGTACAGAGTAACTGTTTATTCAGGGTGAGGGTCACTCACTGTGTAACTGTACAGAGTCACTGTTTATTCAGGGTGAGGGTCACTCACTGTGCAACTGTACAGAGTCACTGTTTATTCAGGATGAGGGTCACTCACCGTTAAACTGTACAGAGTCACTGTTTATTCAGGGCGAGGGTCACTCACTGTTTAACTGTACAGAGTCACTGTTTATTCAGGGTGAGGGTCACTCACTGTGTAACTGTACAGAGTCACTGTTTGTTCAGGGCGAGGGTCACTCACTGTTTAACTGTACAGAATCACTGTTTATTCAGGGTGAGGGTCACTCACTGTGTAATTGTACAGAGTCACTGTTTATTCAAGGTGAGGGTCACTCACTGTGTAACTGTACAGAGTCACTGTTTATTCAGGGTGACGGTCACTCACCGTGTAACTGTACAGATTCACTGTTCATTCAGGCCGTGGGTCACTCACTGTGTAACTGTACAGAGTCACTGTTTATTCAGGGTGAGGGTCACTCACTGTTTAACTGTACAGAGTCACTGTTTATTCAGGGTGAGGGTCACTCACTGTGTAACTGTACAGAGTCACTGTTTATTCAGGGCGAGGGTCACTCACTGTTTAACTGTACAGAATCACTGTTTATTCAGGGTGAGGGTCACTCACTGTGTAATTGTACAGAGTCACTGTTTATTCAAGGTGAGGGTCACTCACCGTGTAACTGTACAGAGTCACTGTTCATTCAGGCCGTGGGTCACTCACTGTGTAACTGTACAGATTCACTGTTCATTCAGGCCGTGGGTCACTCACTGTGTAAGTGTACAGAGTCACTGTTTATTCAGGGTGAGGGTCACTCACTGTGTAACTGTACAGAGTCACTGTTCATTCAGGCCGTGGGTCACTCACTGTGTAACTGTACAGATTCACTGTTCATTCAGGCCGTGGGTCACTCACTGTGTAACTGTACAGAGTCACTGTTCATTCAGGCCGTGGGTCACTCACTGTGTAACTGTACAGATTCACTGTTCATTCAGGCCGTGGGTCACTCACTGTGTAAGTGTACAGAGTCACTGTTTATTCAGGGTGAGGGTCACTCACTGTGTAACTGTACAGAGTCACTGTTTATTCAGGGTGAGGGTCACTCACTGTGTAACTGTACAGAGTCACTGTTTATTGACAGTGTTACTTCAAATATTTTTTAAAAATTGTATTTCACATATTTCTAGTCCATGACCTAAAGTCTCATAAATATTGAAGTACAGACAGGGCGAGATAGACAGAGAAGCAGTTGAGTTCCTCCATCTGCACAATTGGAAGATATTTAATGCATCAATGATAGTGAAACTTTCCCAGTAGTTTCAGCCAATTACTCTGTGAAGGAAGATATTTTCTGGTGTCAGTCATGCTCCTGGGATCAGGAGGAAGAAACAGTTTTTTATAAAGCTCAGATTTAATTTGAAAGGACGTATATTTTTTGATAAATAATGAATTAAGAAGCAGAGACACAGTGGTCTCATTGAGCAGGGGGCTCGATCTTTATTTCAATGTGTGATTCACAGCTTCTCACAGAAATTACAACAATCCTCTATCACCATCCTGCATTGAGCTGAAGCGGCACATCTGGATCCGGGCACCAGACCGCGCTCTGCACATCTGGATCTGGGCACCAGGCTGCGCTCTGCCACATCTGGATCCAGGCACCAGGCCGTGCCCTTCCACATCTGGATCCGGGCACCAGGCCCCGCCCTTTCACATCTGGATCCGGGCACCAGGCCGCGCTCTGCCACATCTGGATCCAGGCACCAGGCCGTGCCCTTCCACATCTGGATCCGGGCACCAGGCCCCGCCCTTTCACATCTGGATCCGGGCACCAGGCTGTGCTCTGCCACATCTGGATCCGGGCACCAGGCTGCGCTCTGCCACATCTGGATCCGGGCACCAGGCCCCGCCCTGCCACATCTGGATCCGGGCACCAGGCCGAGCTCTGCCACAGCTGGATCCGGGCACCAGGCCGCGCTCTGCCACAGCTGGCCCAGGCACCAGGCCGCGCCCTGCCACATCTGGATCCGGGCACCAGGCCGAGCTCTGCCACATCTGGATCCGGGCACCAGGCCCCGCCCTGCCACATCTGGATCCGGGCACCAGGCCGAGCTCTGCCACAGCTGGATCCGGGCACCAGGCCGCGCTCTGCCACATCTGGCCCAGGCACCAGGCCGCGCCCTGCCACATCTGGCCCAGGCACCAGGCCGCGCCCTGCCACATCTGGTCCAGGCACCAGGCCGCGCTCTGCCACATCTGGATCCGGGCACCAGGCCGCACCCTGCCACATCTGGATCCGGGCACCAGGCCGCGCCCTGCCACATCTGGATCTGGGCACCAAGCCGCGCCCTGCCACATCTGGTCCAGGCACCAGGCCGCGCCCTGCCACATCTGGATCCGGGCACCAGGCCGCGCCCTGCCACATCTGGATCCGGGCACCAGGCCGCGCCCTGCCACATCTGGCCCAGGCACCAGGCTGCGCTCTGCCACATCTGGATCCGGGCACCAGGCCCCGCCCTGCCACATCTGGATCCGGGCACCAGGCCGAGCTCTGCCACATCTGGCCCGGGCACAAGGCCGCGCTCTGCCACATCTGGCCCAGGCACCAGGCCGCGCCCTGCCACATCTGGTCCAGGCACCAGGCCGCGCCCTGCCACATCTGGTCCAGGCACCAGGCCGCGCTCTGCCACATCTGGATCCGGGCACCAGGCCGCGCCCTGCCACATCTGGATCCGGGCACCAGGCCGCGCTCTGCCACATCTGGATCCGGGCACCAGGCCGCGCCCTGCCACATCTGGATCCGGGCACCAGGCCGCACTCTGCCACATCTGGATCCGGGCACCAGGCCGCGCCCTGCCACATCTGGTCCAGGCACCAGGCCGCGCTCTGCCACATCTGGATCCGGGCACCAGGCCGCGCCCTTCCACATCTGGATCCGGGCACCAGGCCGCGCCCTGCCACATCTGGATCCGGGCACCAGGCCGCGCCCTGCCACATCTGGATCCGGGCACCAGGCCGCGCCCTGCCACATCTGGATCCGGGCACCAGGCCGCGCCCTGCCACATCTGGTCCAGGCACCAGGCCGCGCCCTGCCACATCTGGTCCAGGCACCAGGCCACATCCTGCCACATCTGGTCCAGGCACCAGGCCGCGCCCTGCCACATCTGGATCCGGGCACCAGGCCGCGCCCTGCCACATCTGGATCCGGGCACCAGGCCACACCCTGCCACATCTGGTCCAGGCACCAGGCCACACCCTGCCACATCTGGTCCAGGCACCAGGCCGTGCCCTGCCACATCTGGATCCGGGCACCAGGCTGCACTCGGCTACATCTGGTCCAGGTACCAGGCCGCACCCGGCCACATCTGGTCCACTGTAGTAAGCAGTCACTTGTTTGCAGCCTGTTTTCAGTTGCTGATGCATTAGCTTCCAGCAGACAGTGCCATCTGTTGCCACCAGAAACTGGAAGCTCAGTGAATGGGTCTGAGCACAGTCTGGCATCCAAACAGCCCGCACTAACTTTACAGAAAAATCTATATCAAAGGGCTTCACTCAATAGAAAGATCAATAAAGTTCTGGTTTAATTCCAGCTCAACTGTAATAAGATCACATTAGCAGCTGATTATCACTGCCTGCAGTGTGAAACACCCTCGGTTCAGGAGCAGATGATTAATAACCTCTACTCTCAGGAATGATCTATATGTCCACGTCAATATCCTGCCGTTGTATCGTCACTACTTTCATTTGAAGTTTACTTCTGTACCTCAGAGCTCCATCAATTTACAGGAAGGCACAATTTTGGATAAAAAGACTTCATTAAAATGTATTCGACGGGTCTCAGGAAATTCTCTGCTTTTTGGGTTTGTGTCTTGCCTCCTTTGTATGGGTAGCAAGGAGTACCCAACACAAACTCGGAAACATGCCAATTCTCACAATGCAGCCACTGAAAATCCTTTCAACTGAAAAACTCAGACCTTCTCCCTTTCACCTGTCAGTTTACAGAAGACTGTCTCTTGCTGCAGCTCTGAGGCCTGACTGAACAGGCAGCAGTTCTTCACGAGCAACACAACTCACAATCAGTTGTGCCAGGGCACTGCTTTCAACCACCTAGTGACAGCATTTACACACCTTCACCACTGGATACTGCTTTGACCAGTCAGAGGTGAGCAGCAGCTGTACTCCTCAATGATGGTTGGCACACCCAGGATATTTGAGCACATACACCTGAGGTAATATCCCCTGGCAGTGTTGGCTCAAGGTTTTTGGTTGAAAATAAGAGAAGGGGTGATTAGAAAGGTTTAAAATGATGATAGGATGGGACACAGTGGATAGAAATAAACTGTCCAATGATTGAGGGTTATTGTACAATGGGAAATGGACATAGGATTGAAATGTAAGATAGTTAGGACAGAGAGCACAATGAACTTTTTATTTACACAGTATGTTGTGAGTTTGTGATTGAAGCAGAGACTATTTAAGAATGGGTTAGATAGGGGATTAATGGAAATGAAGCAATTTAGGAACATGGGATTAGGAATCTGCATGTGATGGGTAAACACCAAGATGGACTGGTTGGGTTGATGGTCTGTTTCCATGGTGTAATTTCTATCTAATTCTCTCACTCTGGTAAATGGACCTAACTGGGCAGCACGGGCTTCGAGACTGCCCCAGTCCAGTGTCATGTACCAGGCTTACTTGTCATCAGCTGTTTCATTTAGATTCTTGTGTGAGGGATCGTGCTGGTGTGACACTCTCCCCTTCCTGCATTCTCAGTGACAGCCTACCATCAGCCAAATCTCCCTCCTCTCTGCAACTCTCTGCCTAAAATCCACTATACCATTCCACCCACACTCTTAGACCTGGGCTCAGAAAGAGGGACATAGTACCACTGGGTGACTGTTCAATATTTAAAAACTGCTGCAAAAAAAGTTTAAAAATTGATAATTTTCATATAGATTTTCAAATAAATCTTCTAAATTACTAACATATCCTTAAATCCTGAGTAATAACAGACATATCTTAAAAGGGAAATTGCATTCTTTCGTGGCATCTTCCACTGTGGTACTGAGCTCCAAAAAGAGCAGGAAGATCCCAGGCTCTGCTGACTGAGCTGACCTCACCTGCTGCTACAATTGCACTAGAGCAGAAAAGTTCACCATCCACACTTCAGACATTTCATTTGCTGTTCATGACCCAAAGTGTGGACATTGGGTAAAGACTGGAACAGAGTTGGGAAGATTGGGAAATAAAATGAGACAATATTGGAAACGGAGTCTCTCAGCTGGAGACTGACTCTAACATTTACACCTTTCATAGCTGTTTCATCAGAACTGTGAAGTTGGGAGATTTGCCCCTCTATAGTCAGACATAGAGGCTAATTGTAGCCATGCAGTGGCTGAGATCAGCCAAACCACAAGGCTTCCTGCTCTGGATGTGGCAATTCCACATCAATTAAATAATTCCCACAAACAGCAGAATGTGAAAGTTACAACTCTGTGCCAGTGTTTATGCTGCACACAAGCCTCCACCCAACCTATTTTATCTACCCTAACATTGTTAATAAATGCAAGATTTTGAATTGTCTGGATATGCAGTGTCCAAGTGAGCAATGGACAGCTGAGTAGACACCAAAAAAATGGACAAAGGAGCTTGAACTGGACAACAGGCATCCACTGAGGCAATGACACCAGTTTGTACCAGATGGTAGCACGTAGATGGGGCTCATTGAATGGCCTGTTCCAAGGCAACACTATTGGGTCAAAACAGTCACAAGGAGGTAAAACTGCAAGTTGGAACAATGAAGCTGCCAATGATGTATCCAGCTCCAAGTTTATTATAGAACCAGACAGCAGAGAAGACAATTATTCAGCCCATTGTGCACGTGCCAGCCCTTTGAAAGAAACTAATTAGTCCCACAACATCCCTCTTTCCCCATCGCGCTGTAAATTTTCCTCCTTCAAATATTTATCCAATTCCTTTTTGAAAGTTACTATTGAATCTGCTTCAACCCCCCTTTCAGGCAGCACGTTCCAGATCACAACAACTTGGGTTCACATTACAGGGTCCTGGTTCCACGGCCACCCCTTCCAGCAGTTTAATGAAACTCGTGGCCAGTGCCTGGGAGCCGGACTCGGACTTTCGGAACTTTCTCCTGATCCGGGAGCTTCTCCCATCTCTCGGTCACCAGCTCAGAGTCTTCACTTCACAGCCGGGAGAGATTGAACCTGCAGAGGAAATGTGTGAAACAGTCTCAGAGAAAGTCTGATTGGGAACCGGCCGTAACAATGCTGAAAGAGCAGCGGTGCAGGCGAAGCAGAGAGAGGAGCTGCTGCTCGCCAGAGACCCCGGAGGGGGGGGGGGGGGGTGGGGGCTGTCAAGCTTCAGGGGGGTTCAGGGGGCTTCGGGGGTTCAGGGAGGTTCAGGTGTAAGGAGTCCCTGGTCCCGGCCCAAATTTTTAATTTGCTCCAGGACATCTGCTGAAGGTAATATTATCGTGGGAAATACTGATCAGGAATAAATTGACATTTGCTAAAATTGACCTTTTTGGTGTTTTTAGTGTTGGAAGATTAGGAGAGGGGTCCAGTCATACGTTTCCTCAGAAAACCCGTAAACTTATTGCACTGGTCAGTCTTGGTCCTTAGGACCTTGTACAGAGTCCATGGGCCACCTACAACCAACCAGTCAGCCTGGGAACCTGCAGGCAAACCTCGCAGGGGTGAGGAAGGTGAATTTGGACAATATTCGGGCAGGCAGGAGGTCCAGACCTCCTGCACCAACATTCACCCAAACCCGAACTTAAAATTTCATCAGAATGCAGCAGGAAGCGGGTCCCAGGAGAAGGTGACAGCTGTGAATGTGAATTATGCCTGAGGGTTTCTGACTGTTCTGCCCTCAGTAATTGCTTACTCACTGCTTTATATTCAGATAAATGAAGCTTTTTGCCACTTACCCACAGCTCAGTGTTCCGGATGAAATCTCCCGATGAGAAATAGTGAAATCAGCAGAAGCCGAAAGCAGAAAAAAAAGGAGGAAAAGGATGTGGAAGAGGTTGCCGGGGGTGGGGGGAGGGGGAGAAAGGGGGGGCCTGAACATGAGCAATTTAAATAATTTGAAGGGTACCACAAACTGACTGTAGGTTTATCGCCTACTCCCAAAGTCTGGACTATAATTATCAACAGAAACCCAGCCTTAGAGCAGATAAACATCAAGACAGAGAGAAACAGTGAGGGGGAGGGGGAAGAGGAGGTGAGGGGGAGGAGGGGGTGACAGTGAGGGGGAGGAGGGGGTGACAGTGAGGGGGAGGGGGAAGAGGAGGTGAGGGGGGAGGAGGGGGTGACAGTGAGGGGGGAGGAGGGGGTGACAGTGAGGGGGGAGGAGGGGGTGACAGTGAGGGGGGAGGAGGGGTGACAGTGAGGGGGGAGGAGGGGTGACAGTGAGGGGGGAGGAGGGGTGACAGTGAGGGGGGAGGAGGGGTGACAGTGAGGGGGGAGGAGGGGGGACAGTGAGGGGGGAGGAGGGGGGACAGTGAGGGGGAGGAGGGGGAGGAGTGACAGTGAGGGGGATGAGGGGGTGACAGTGAGGGGGAGGAGGGGGTGACAGTGAGGGGAAGGGGGGGAGACAGTGAGGGGAAGGGGGGGGGTGACAGTGAGGGGAAGGGGGGGGTGACAGTGAGGGGAAGGGGGGGTGACAGTGAGGGGAAGGGGGGGTGACAGTGAGTGGAAGGGGGGGGGGGGTGACAGTGAGTGGAGGGGGGGGGGTGACAGTGAGTGGAAGGGGGGGGGGTGACAGTGAGGGGAGGGGGGGGGGGTGACAGTGAGGGGAGGGGGGGGGTGACAGTGAGGGGAAGGGGGGGGTGACAGTGAGGGGAAGGGGGGGGTGACAGTGAGGGGAAGGGGGGGGTGACAGTGAGGGGAAGGGAGGGGTGACAGTGAGGGGAAGGGAGGGGTGACAGTGAGGGGAAGGGAGGGGTGACAGTGAGGGGAAGGGAGGGGTGACAGTGAGGGGAAGGGGGGGGTGACAGTGAGGGGAAGGGGGGGGTGACAGTGAGGGGAAGGGGGGGGTGACAGTGAGGGGAAGGGGGGGGTGACAGTGAGGGGAAGGGGGGGGTGACAGTGAGGGGAAGGGGGGGGTGACAGTGAGGGGAAGGGGGGGGGTGACAGTGAGGGGAAGGGGGGGGTGACAGTGAGGGGAAGGGGGGGGTGACAGTGAGGGGAAGGGGGGTGTGACAGTGAGGGGAAGGGGGGGTGACAGTGAGGGGAAGGGGGGGGTGACAGTGAGGGGAAGGGGGGGGTGACAGTGAGGGGAAGGGGGGGGTGACAGTGAGGGGAAGGGGGGGGTGACAGTGAGGGGAAGGGGGGGGGTGACAGTGAGGGGAAGGGGGGGGTGACAGTGAGGGGAAGGGGGGGGTGACAGTGAGGGGAAGGGGGGGGGTGACAGTGAGGGGAAGGGGGGGGGTGACAGTGAGGGGAAGGGGGGGGTGACAGTGAGGGGAAGGGGGGGGGGTGACAGTGAGGGGAAGGGGGGGGGTGACAGTGAGGGGAAGGGGGGGGGTGACAGTGAGGGGAAGGGGGGGGGGTGACAGTGAGGGGAAGGGGGGGGGGTGACAGTGAGGGGAAGGGGGGGGTGACAGTGAGGGGAAGGGGGGGGTGACAGTGAGGGGAAGGGGGGGGTGACAGTGAGGGGAAGGGGGGGGGTGACAGTGAGGGGAAGGGGGGGGTGACAGTGAGGGGAAGGGGGGGGTGACAGTGAGGGGAAGGGGGGGGTGACAGTGAGGGGAAGGGGGGGGTGACAGTGAGGGGAAGGGGGGGGTGACAGTGAGGGGAAGGGGGGGGTGACAGTGAGGGGAAGGGGGGGGGTGACAGTGAGGGGAAGGGGGGGGGTGACAGTGAGGGGAAGGGGGGGGTGACAGTGAGGGGAAGGGGGGGGTGACAGTGAGGGGAAGGGGGGGGTGACAGTGAGGGGAAGGGGGGGGGTGACAGTGAGGGGAAGGGGGGGGTGACAGTGAGGGGAAGGGGGGGGTGACAGTGAGGGGGAGGGGGGGTGACAGTGAGGGGGTGACAGTGAGACAGAGTGGTTGCTGTGCCCCTTCTACTTTTTCTGGCTGCTTGCATCGTGCAGTCTGTGACTATTTCCCCCTGACCCCTGCTCTGGAAATTGGGGTAATTGCTTCCCCCGCCTTTAGAGATCATCAGAGATTCCCCCAAGGTGCAGCCCCCCCTCACACCCAGTATAGTGAGCACTCTGTCACTGGATGGTGCTACAGGTGATGACTCTGCACTTTTCTCACTCCGTGGATGTGCAATATCCCAAACTATTGTGAATATTTGGAGAAATCAGTGAAATTGTGCCTTGCAGACGATGCTGATTGTTGTGAGGGAGTGAATCAGCAGCTACTGCATTATCCGGCTGCAGGACAGTGTCATTAGCCACAAGCAGCAGAGGGTTAGTGACAGAGAGCAATTGCAAGTTGGTGCGTCCAGGTGACCAACCTCTGACCCTGCAGGGCCTCCAGCTCCTTCAGCAGTTGCTCAGTTCTCCCCTCTGCCTCCTGCAGCTTCCTCTTCAGAACACGGATTTCCTGCTGTGCCTCACACTTGATCTCATTGGCCACCACCACAGCTGTCTGCAGATCTGCCTGGAAATGATGCCATTCCTCAGCCTCCTCCTACCCACAATGGAGGACAGATTACTCAGCCTGTTCAGAACATTTCCCAGGGGCTAATGCCTTGGGAACTGAATCCAACATTATCATAAATAGAAAAGAAGTCAAATCCTACACAAGAAACCAAACCTAAAATCCTTTTTTCTTAAATTCATTCACGGGCATGACTGGCAAGTCCAGCATTTGTTGCCCATCCCGACTTGCCC
Source organism: Heterodontus francisci (assembly GCF_036365525.1). Lineage (NCBI taxonomy): Eukaryota > Metazoa > Chordata > Chondrichthyes > Heterodontiformes > Heterodontidae > Heterodontus > Heterodontus francisci. The sequence continues at coordinate 65,122,891 of NC_090400.1, forward strand.
TCAGGAAGGTGGTAACGAGCCCCCTTCCTGCATATAACGGAGTGCTTTGCTCGGCCATTTCAGAGGCTGTTAAGAATCAACCAGATTGCTCTGGGTCTGGAGTCACATACAGGCCAGACCAGGTCAGGACAGCAGATTTCCTTCCCTGATGGGGAGCAGTGAACCAGATGGATTTTTACAACAAACCAGAGAGAGAGAGACAGAGGGAAATGTCCCGACTCCAGAAAAGTATGCAAAATCTGCTCCCCCTGCAATCGATGGGGGTCGAGGTCAAGGAGGATCTCCAAGAGGTGAAGAGCCAGCAGGCCTCGTTCTTTGCCACGGAGGCCTCCAAGATCATCTTCCGGTCCAGAGTCCGCTCCGTTGAGCAGGATGAGATGTGCTCGTGTTTCTTCTTCCAAAAGGTACACAGAGAGAGCTCTGTGATCAGCAGCCTGAAGGAAGAGGATGACTCGGTAACGTCTTCACAGTCAGACATACTAAGGATTAGCAAATCCTTTTATGCTGGGCTGTACGATGTGAAACCCACGGACAGCACGGCCTCCTGTCATCTATCACAAAGGTCTTACATGACAGTTTGAGAGAGAGACTGGACGAGACGAGTAAAACTCCTGGAAGCGATGGCTTACCAGTTGAGTTGTATTTGGCCCTGTGGGAATGGGTCGGCCCGGACCTGCTGGAAGTATACGAGAGTATGCTTCTGGCCGGCAGCATGTCAGAATCCATGAGGAAAGGCATCATCACCCTCATCTACAAGCGGAAGGGTCAGAGGGCAGAAATCAGAAATTGGCGGCCCATCTCACTGCTTAATGTTGACTACAAGATTCTGTCCAAAGTCATCGCCAGTCAGGTCAAGTCTGCTCTGGAGTTGGTGATTCACCCCGATCAGACTTGTACTGTATCCGGCAGGAAGATCTCTGATTGTATCCCTGAGTAGCGCGAGACTATCACCTATGTACGGGACAGGGAGCTGGATACCTGCCTCATCAGTCTGGACCAGGAGAAGGCTTTTGACAAGATATTGCAATGATGGACGTGCTCTCCAAAATGAGGTTTGGGGAGGGAATCTGCAATTGGATCAAACTGTTCTACACAAACATCAATAGCACAGTCTCAATCAGTGGATGGGAATCAGAAAGTTTCCTGATCAAATCTGGAGTCAGACAGGGCTGTCCTCTCTCCCCTGTCTTGTTTATTTGCTGCATTGAACCTTTTGCTGAGTCTATTAGGAAGGATGCGAGCATAAGAGGGGTGACAATCCCAGGCAGTGGAGGCACTCAGGTTAAAACTTCCCTGTACATGGATGATGTCGCCATCTTCTGCTCGGATCTGCAGTCCATTCACAGACAGATGAGCATCTGTGACCAGTTCGAACTGGCCTCGGGAGCCAAAGTTAACCACGGCAAGAACGAGGCCATGTTCTTTGGGAACTGAGCTGACAGATCCTTTGTCCCCTTCACCATCAGATCAGACTACCAGACAAGGTGCTGGAGCTGCGGGTGGATTCACTGTGGAGCATCCGCGATACTGAGATCATCGTGCATAGCACGTTTAGCGATGTGGTCACACCGCAGGCAAATGCTGCAAAGGCAGGAGGGGAATGGGTGACCACCAGGAAGAGTAGAGGAAGGCAGTTATTGCACGTGTCCCCTGTGGCCATCCCCCTCCCCAACAGGTATACCACTTTGGATACTGTTGGGGAAGATGATTCAGGGGAAAGCAGCAAGAGCCAAGTTCATGGGACCATGGGTGACTCTGCTGCACAGGATGGGAGGAAGAAAAGTGGCTATAGTGATAGGGGATTCAATCGTAAGGGGAACAGACAGGCGTTTCTGCGGCCGCAAAAGAGACTCCAGGATGGTATGTTGCCTCCCTGGTGTTCGGGTCAAGGATGTCTCTGTGCGGCTGCAGGGCATTCTGAGTGGGGAGGGCGAGCAGCCAGTTGTCGTGGTACATATCGGTACCAATGACATAGGTTAAAAAAAAAACAAGGGATGAGGTCCTACAAGCTGAATATAGGGAGTTAGGACAAAAATTTAAAAGTAGGACCTCAAAGGTAGTAATCTCAGGATTACTACCAGTGCCATATGCTAGTGAGAACAGAAATAGTGGGATATATCAGATGAATATGTGGCTAGAGAAATGGCGCAGGAGGGAGGGATTCAGATTCCTGCGATATTGGGACCGGTTCTGGGGAAGGTGGGACCAGTACAAGCGGGACGGGTTGCATCCGGGCAGGACTGGGACCAATTTTCTCGGGGGGTGTTTGCTAGTGCTGTCGGGAAGGGTTTAAACTAGAATGGCAGGGGGATGGGAATCTGAGCAGGGAGACAGAGGAGAGGGAAACAAGGACAGAAATGAAAGACAGAAAGGTAAGAAGCAAAAGTGGAAGGCAGAGGAAACAAGGGCGAGACACAAATAGGGCCGTAGTGCAAAATAAAGCTAAGATGACCAGCAATGTTAGAAAGACAAGTCTAAAGGCGTTATGTCTTAATGCGCGGAGCATTCGCAATAAGGTAGATGAATTAACGGCACGATTAGATAGCAACAGTTATGATATAGTAGCGATTATGGAGACATGGCTGCAAGGTGACCAAGGATGGGAACTGAACATCCAGGGGTATTCAATATTTAGAAAGGACAGGCAAAAAGGGAAAGGAGAAGGGGTAGTGTTGTTAGTAAAGGAGGAAATCAATGCAGTAGTGAGGAAGGATATTGACTCGGAAAATCATGCTGTGGAATCTGTATGGGTGAAGCTAAGAAACACCATGGGACAGAAAATGTTGGGTGTTGTCTATAGGCCTCCAAACAGTACTGGAGATATAAGGGATGGCATTAAACAGGAAATTAGATACGCGTGCAATAAGGGTACAACTGTAATCATGGGTGACTTTAATCTGCATATAGATTGGTCAAACCAAATTAGTAATACTACTGTGGAGGAGGATTTCCTGGAGCAGCGTGTATGTGACCGTTTTTTAGACCAATACATTGAGGAACCAACTAGACAACAGGTTATCCTAGACTGTGTATTGTGCAATGAGAAAGGATTAATTAACAATCTTGTTGTGCGGGGTCCCTTGGGGAGGAGCGACCATAACATGATAGAATTCTTCATTAAGATGGAGAGTGAAGATGTTGAATCTGAAACTATGGTCCTGAATCTAAATAAAGGAAACTACGAAGGTAAGAGGCGCGAGTTGGCAATGGTAGATGGGGGAACTTTACTAAAAGGATTGACGGTGGATTGACAATGGATAATATTTAAAGAACTTGTGCATGAGTTACAACAATTATTCATTCCTGTCTGGCGCAAAAATAAAACTGGAAAGGTGGCTCAATCGTGGCTTACAAAAGAAATTAGGGATAGTATTATTGCGGCACAGTGGCGCAGTGGTTAGCACCGCAGCCTCACAGCTCCAGCGACCCGGGTTCAATTCTAGGTACTACCTGTGTGGAGTTTGCAAGTTCTCCGTGTCTGCGTGGGTTTTCTCCGGGTACTCCGGTTTCCTCCCACAAGCCAAAAGACTTGCAGGTTGGTAGGTAAATTGGCCATTATAAATTGCCCCTAGTATAGGTAGGTGGTAGGGAAATACAGGGACAGGTGGGGATGTGGTAGGAATATGGAATTAGTGTAGGATTAGTATAAATGGGTGGTTGATGGTCGGCACAGACTCAGTGGGCCGAAGGGCCTGTTTCAGTGCTGTATCTCTAACTAACTAACTAAGTATTAGATCCAAAGAGGAGGCAAATAAAATTGCCAGAAAAGCAGCAAGTCTGAGGATTGGGAGCAGTTTAGAATTCAGCAAAGGAGGACAAAGAGGTTGATTAAGTGGGGGGAAATAGAGTATGAGAATAAATTTGCAGGGAACATAAAAACTGACTGTAAAAGCTTCTATAATATGTGGAGAGAGAAAGATTAGTGAAGACAAATGTAGGTCCCTTACAGTCAGAAACAGGGGAAATTATAATGGGGAACAAAGAAATGGCAGAATAATGAAACACATACTTTGGTTCTGTCTGCACAAAGGAGGACACAAATAACCTCCCAGAAATGTTAAGGAACCAAGTGTCTAATGAGAGGGAGGAACTGAAGGAAATCAGTATTAGTCAAAAAATAGTGCGAGGGAAATTAATGGGGTTAAAGGCTGACAAATCGCCCGGGCCTGATAATCTACATCCCAGAGTACTCAAGGAAGTGACCCTGGAAATGGTGGATGCATTGGTGGTCATCTTCCAAGATTCTATAGACTCTGGAACAGTTCCTACATATTGGAGGGTGGCAAATGTAACCTCACTATTTAAAAAAGGAGGGAGAGAAAAAACATGGAAATACACACCAGTTAGCCTTACATCAGTAGTGGGGAAAATGCTAGAGTTTATTATAAAGGATGTGATAGCAGAACACCTGGAAAGCATAAACAGGATTGAGCAAAGTCAGCATGGGTTTACGAAAAGGAAATCATGCTTAACAAATCTACTGGAGTTTTTTGAGGATGTAACTAGTAGAATAGATAAGGGAGAACCAGTGGATGTGGTGTATTTGGATTTTCAGAAGGCTTTTGATAAGGTCCCAAATAAGAGGTTAGTGTGCAAAATTAAAGCACATGGGATTGGGGGTAATATACTGGCATGGGTTGAGAATTGGTTAATAGACAGAAAACAGAGAGTAGGAATAAACAAGTCTTTTTCCGGGTGGCAGGCAGTGACTAGTGCGGTATCACAGGGATCAGTGCTTGGGCCCCAGCTATTCACGATATATATTAATGACTTGGGTGAGGGAACTAAATGTAACATTTCCAAGTTTGCAGTTGACACAAAGCTGGGGAGGGGGGGGGGGGGGGGAGGTGAATGTGAGCTGTGAGGAGGATGCAAAGAGGCTCCAATGTGATTTGGACAAGTTGGGTGAGTGGGCAATTGCATGGCAGATGCAGTATAATGTGGATAAATGTGAGGTTATCCACTTTGGTTGTAAAAACAGAAAGGCAGATTATTATCTGAATGGTGATAGATTGGGAAAGGGGGAGCTGCAATGAGACCTGAGTGTCCTTGTACACCAGTCGCTGAAAGCAAGCATTCAGGTGCAGCAAGCAGTTAGGAAGGCTAATGGTATGTTGGCCTTCATTGCAAGAGGGTTTGAGTACAGGAGCAAGGATGTCTTACTGCAGTTATACAGGGCCTTGATGAGACCACATCTGGAGTATTGTGTGCAGTTTTGGTCTCCTTATCTGAGGAAGGATGTTCTTGCCGTGGGGGGAGTGCAAAGAAGATTTACTAGGCTGATTCCTGGGATGGCAGGATTGACGTATGAGGAGAGATTGGGTCGATTGGGCCTATATTCACTAGAGTTTAGAAGAATGAGAGGGGATTTCATAGAAATCTATAAAATTCTAACAGGACTAGACAGGCTAGATGCAGGAAGGATGATCTCGATGGCTGGGGAGTCCAGAACCAGGGGTCACAGTCTCAGGATACGGGGTATGCCATTTAGAACTGAGATGAGGAGAAATGTCTTCACTCAGAGGGTGGTGAACCTGTGGAATTCTCTACTGCAGAAGGCAGTGGAGGCTAAGTCGTTAAATATATTCAAGAAGGAGATAGATATATTAATGCCAAAGGGATCAAGAGATAAATGGGGAGAAAGTGGGAACAGGGAACTGAATTAGACAATCAGCCATGATCCTTATTGAATGGCGGAGCAGGACTGAAGGGCCGAATGGCCTACTCCTGCTCCAATTTTCTATGTTTCTATATGGTTCGGAGGGGCCGGGACATGCGACAAAAACTGGAAGGAGCATAAAGCTATGGTAAACCATAAACTGAGCATGTGGGAGCAGCGATCTCTCTCCATTGTGGGCAGGAACCTGGTTATCAGGTGCGAGGCGCTCACATTGTTGCTGTACGTGGCGCAGGTCTGGCCCATACCCCACTCCTGCGCCGTGGCGGTCACCCAAGGCATCTTGTGCTTTATCTGGGGATTGAAAATGGACCGTGTCTGCTGGGACACGATGTTCAAACCTCTAGATAAAGGGGGAAAAAAACGTACCCAACGTTGCCCTCATCCTGATGACCACCTTCATGTGCAGCTGCATCAAGTTGTGCGTAGAGCCCCAGCACGCAAACACTAAGTGTCACTACGTGCTGAGGTTCTTTCTGTCCCCGGTGTTGTGAAGGATGGGTCTGGTCACATTGGCGCAGAGTGCTCCAGCCAGTTGGACCGTGTCATTCCACCTATCCTTCGTGGAACAGTTTGTGCAGAGAAACACCTTTGACCACCAATCCATCTGGCAGTGATCTGCACGGAATGTCCTCAAGGCCCTACGGGAAAGGGAGATGGTGGATCCTGTCGGATGATTCCCCAAGCATCATTTGGCAGAATGCCTCATCACCAGAACATTCAAACAAGCACCAAGATGTAGCTTGGCTGGTAATCCTTCCTGCCTGCCTGGAATCTCACCACCTCTGCAAGCTGCCCTCGAGGTGGCTGTTGTGGGGACTGTTGCCCACCTCCTTCTGGAATGTGCCTTTGCAAAGCAGGTGTGGAAAGAGATGCAGTGGTTTTTGTCACGGTTTATGCCGAGCAGCTCGATAACACAGGACTCTATACTCTGGGCTGTTCCAGGGACGCACACCGAGATAATCAACTGCTGCTGGATGACCATCAAATCGGTGAAAGACGCTCTTTGGTTTTTTTCCGAACTTACTGGTCTTCCAGCGCAAAGAGTTGTCCACGACCGAGTGTTGCAGACTGGCACATTCCAAGGTCCAGGACTACGTGCTGAGGGACGCACTAAAGCTAGGGGCAGACGCTGCAAAGACTCAATGGGGAAAGATGTCCCCCCCACCAAGCTGAACTGAGGGGCTGGATCCATGGGATTACTATGTAATGCAAAATGGAATGACACAAGTTGTGAGACACCTCATGTTCTGCATTGAAGAAATCTGATCTCTATTTGCACTTTCTGAAATGTCCAATTTGAATTGTCTTGTAATGTATTTTCTACAAATGATATGAACAAAGTATATTTTTGGAAAAAAAAGGTTTTACGACAAACCAGTAGCTTCATGGCACCATTACTGAGACTAGCCTTTTAGTTCAGATTTACTTAACGGAGTCTCTCCTGACAACACAGAGCAATCATCGATGTCATCAGTGTGTCCGAATTTTTGCCAGCTTGCCAGTATGAATCCGCACTATGTCACCACATAATGACATCCGAGCATTGCCTCGCCTCTCAATGGCCTCGATCACCACCTCCATCCCTCCCAACATTACCCTACCCCCTCCCTCGATCACCACCTCCATCCCTCCCAACATTACCCTACCCCCTCCCTCGATCACCACCTCCATCCCTCCCAACATTACCCTACCCCCTCCCTCGATCACCACCTCCATCCCTCCCAACATTACCCTACCCCCTCCCTCGATCACCACCTCCATCCCTCCCAACATTACCCTACCCCCTCCCTCGATCACCACCTCCATCCCTCCCAACATTACCCTACCCCCTCCCTCGATCACCACCTCCATCCCTCCCAAAGTTACCCCGCACTCCACCACCCCCCCCCTCCGCAATCGCTGCCTCCATCCCATCGCTGCTCCTGCCTGCTCCCCACTCACTGACCACCTCTCCCTTCACTTCCCCGGGCAGTGAGGCAGGGAGCGAGCGGCAGGAGGGAACGGCGCGCAGGAAAGAATGCAGCAATTGCGGGAGGGAGCGAGGTACTGTTGGGGAGGTGGGGGTCGGAGGCAGCAATCGTGGCTATTGAGGGGTGAGGGGGTTTGGGTTCATTTTTGTGTCAAATTGAGTAGTGCCATCTTTAGTACTGCCTGAGACGTTGCAGACAGTGACATTCCAGTCATTGAGGCTGCACTTATCTAGTGGTTGCATTGACAGCAAATGCAGTCTTTAGTTATTTCATTGTATTAAAATTCCCCAGCTGCTGTGGTGGGAATTGATCATTAGTTCAGGCATTTGGATTACTAGCTCAGTAACATAACCATTATGCTATCATTGTAACAAGGCACCCAGTATAATGAGTTAGCAACACACCAACAACTCAAGTCCTGTAAGTTGATGAGTTCAAAACAAGGACTCAGAGAAAAGGGTACATTAGTCAGAGGAGGAAATGGGAAGCAGTGTTCCAACTTTGAGATACATATCAGTCTTTATAGGTTGAAAGGGGTCAACAGTATTGTTGCCTAACTCAACAAAATATCTACACACACACTCATCGGCCAATACAGTGAGAGCAGTCCGTCCCCATCGGCCAATACAGTGAGAGCAGTCCGTCCCCATCGGCCAATACAGTGAGAGCAGTCCGTCCCCATCGGCCAATACAGTGAGAGCAGTCCGTCCCCATCGGCCAATACAGTGAGAGCAGTCCGTCCCCATCGGCCAATACAGTGAGAGCAGTCCGTCCCCATCGGCCAATACAGTGAGAGCAGTCCGTCCCCATCGGCCAATACAGTGAGAGCAGTCCGTCCCCATCGGCCAATACAGTGAGAGCAGTCCGTCCCCATCGGCCAATACAGTGAGAGCAGTCCGTCCCCATCGGCCAATACAGTGAGAGCAGTCCGTCCCCATCGGCCAATACAGTGAGAGCAGTCCGTCCCCATCGGCCAATACAGTGAGAGCAGTCCGTCCCCATCGGCCAATACAGTGAGAGCAGTCCGTCCCCATCAGCCAATACAGTGAGAGCAGTCCGCCCCCATCGGCCAACACAGTGAGAGCAGTCCGTCCCCATCAGCCAATACAGTGAGAGCAGTCCGCCCCCATCGGCCAATACAGTGAGAGCAGTCCGTCCCCATCGGCCAATACAGTGAGAGCAGTCCGTCCCCATCGGCCAATACAGCGAGAGCAGTCCGTCCCCATCGGCCAATACAGCGAGAGCAGTCCGTCCCCATCGGCCAATACAGTGAGAGCAGTCCGTCCCCATCGGCCAATACAGTGAGAGCAGTCCGTCCCCATCGGCCAATACAGTGAGAGCAGTCCGTCCCCATCGGCCAATACAGTGAGAGCAGTCCGTCCCCATCGGCCAATACAGTGAGAGCAGTCCGTCCCCATCAGCCAATACAGTGAGAGCAGTCCGCCCCCATCGGCCAACACAGTGAGAGCAGTCCGTCCCCATTGGCCAATACAGTGAGAGCAGTCCGTCCCCATCGGCCAATACAGTGAGAGCAGTCCGTCCCCATCGGCCAATACAGCGAGAGCAGTCCGTCCCCATTGGCCAATACAGTGAGAGCAGTCCGCCCCCATCGGCCAATACAGTGAGAGCAGTCATAGAAACATAGAATATAGAAGCAGGAGTAGGCTATTCGTCCCTTCAGTCCTGCTCCGCCATTCAAAAACGATCATGTCTGATCGTCTAATTCAGTTCCCTGTTCCCACTTTCTCCCCATGTCCCTTGATCCATTTGGTATTAAGAAATATATCTATCTCCTTCTTGAATATATTTAACGACTTAGCCTCCACTGCCTTCTGCGGTAGAGAATTCCACAGGTTCACCACCCTCTGAGTGAAGACATTTCTCCTCATCTCGGTTCTAAATGGCATACCCCGTATCCTGAGACTGTGACCCCTGGTTCTGGACTCCCCAGCCATCGGGATCATCCTTCCTGCATCTAGCCTGTCTAGTCCTGTTAGAATTTTATAGGTTTCTATGAGATCCCCTCTCATTCTTCCAAACTCTAGTGAATATAGGCCTAGTCGACCCAATCTCTCCTCATACGTCAATGCTGCCATGCCAGGAATCAGCCTAGTAAATCTTCTTTGCACTCCCTCCATAGCAAGAAGATCCTTCCTCAGATAAAGAGACCAAAACTGCACACAATACTCCAGATGTGTGTTCACCAAAGCCCTGTATAACTGCAGTAATACATCCTTGCTCCTGTACTCAAATCCTCTTGCAATCATACCATTTGCCTTCCTAATTGCTTGCTGCACCTGAATGCTGGCTTTCAGCGACTGGTGTACAAGGACACCCAGGTCTCGTTGCACCTCCCCCTTTCCCAATCTATCACCATTCAAATAATCTGCCTTTCTTTTTTGACAACCAAAGTGGATAACCTCACATTTATCCACATTATACTGCATCTGCCATGCATTTGCCCACTCACCCAACTTGTCCAAATCACATTGGAGCCTCTTTGCATCCTCCTCACAGCTCACATTCCCCCCCCACCCCTCCAGCTTTGTGTCAACTGCAAACTTGGAAATGTTACATTTAGTTCCCTCACCCAAGTCATTCATATATATTGTGAATAGCTGAGCCCCAAGCACTGCTCCCTGTGGTACCCCACTAGTCACTGCCTGCCACCCGGAATAAGACCCGTTTACTCCTACTCTGTGTTTCCTGTCTGTCAACCAATTCTCAATCCACGCCAGTATATTACCCCCAATCCCATGTGCCTTACTTTTGCACACTAACCTATGTCGGACCTTATCAAAAGCTTTCCGAAAATCCAAATGCACCACATCCACTGGTTCTCCCTTATCTATTATACTAGTTACATCCTCAAAAAACTCCAGTAGATTTGTCCCCAATCAGCCAATGCAGTGAGAGCACTCTGTCCCCACTCAGCCAATGCAGTGAGAGCAGTCTGTCCCCAATCAGCCAATGCAGTGAGAGCAGTCTGTCCCCAATCAGCCAATGCAGTGAGAGCAGTCTGTCCCCAATCAGCCAATGCAGTGAGAGCAGTCTGTCCCTAATCAGCCAATGCAGTGAGAGCAGTCTGTCCCCAATCGGCCAATGCAGTGAGAGCAGTCTGTCCCCAATCGGCCAATACAGTGAGAGCAGTCTGTCCCCAATCGGCCAATACAGTGAGAGCAGTCTGTCCCCAATTGGCCAATACAGTGAGAGCAGTCTGTCCCAATTGGCCAATACAGTGAGAGCAGTCCGTCCCCAGTCGGCCAATACAGTGAGAGCAATCTGTCCCCAATTGGCCAATACAGTGAGAGCAGTCTGTCCCCAATTGGCCAATACAGTGAGAGCAGTCTGTCCCCAATCAGCCAATGCAGTGAGAGCGATCTGTCCCCAATCGGCCAATGCAGTGAGAGCAGTCTGTCCCCAATTGGCCAATGCAGTGAGAGCGATCTGTCCCCATTCGGCCAATACAGTGAGTGCAGTCTGTCCCCAATTGGCCAATGCAGTGAGAGCGATCTGTCCCCATTCGGCCAATACAGTGAGTGCAGTCTGTCCCCAATTGGCCAATGCAGTGAGAGCAGTCTGTCCCCAATCAGCCAATACAGTGAGAGCAGTCTGTCCCCAATCAGCCAATACAGTGAGAGCAGTCTGTCCCCAATCAGCCAATACAGTGAGAGCGATCTGTCCCCAATCAGCCAGTTGGATATTTATTTCAAAAGGGCAGATGCAGTAAGTGGACCAGACCACTCTGAACCGACCATTCTAGTTTGTCTATCAGCTGCTGGTGTTGGATCTAAAGAGCTTGTTTAAAACAGGTTGGGGTGCTGGGTGACACTGGGATGCTGCTTTAACTCAGGGAAGTTTTACTGACCTTCATTTTTTTGTTGGACATCTTGAGCTGCTTCTCCAATGCCAGTTTCTGCTGTTCTAAAGTCATCACTTTATCTGAAGAAAGAGGAATTAATCAATGAATTAATTGATCCTGGTCTAGCAGTTGTGGAACAGCCAGCAGAGAACACTATCTCAGCACATTTCAAAGTTTCCTATTTTAAAGTTCTGATGAAGGGTCACTGACCTGAAACGTTAACTCTGTTTCTCTCCAAACAGATGCTGCCAGACCTGCTGAGTGTTTCCTGCATTTCTTGTTTTTATTTCCTATTTTAAATGTTTTTATTGAAGAAATCGGAGCTTCTGAACTGGATACAGAAACATCTGCAATTTTTTTATGTTTGTGGACAATAGCAAGATAGGGAGTTCTTTAGGGAGTGAAGGACAGTGACAATTTTGCAGAAGGATTTATTGAATAGACAAATAGCAAATGAAATTGAACAGTGAATCGAGTATTACATATGAACATACTGTTCCGAGCGAGCTGAGGGGAGGCTCGGTGTTATAACCGGGGCGGGGGGGAGTGCTCTGTGTTATAACCGGGGCGGGGGGGGAGTGCTCTGTGTTATAACCGGGGCAGGGGGGAGTGCTCTGTTAATTCAGTCCCACTTCTCTACAGCTCACAACATATTATTTAAAATTTGCCCACTTACTAATGCAGGCAATCATGTGCACTATTTTTCCCAGAATAGAAGACTCTAACCAGGTTTCTTTCCTGATTAACAAAATTATCAGTTTTTTATAAAATAAGTCTCAACCAGCAATGAAAACAAACACACTGATCGAAATTTTAAAGTTCCAACATTAATTTTTTTTTTTTTTAAAGTCCCCTTCTTTACCTTAGCATCTCACACATATATGGATACCAGTTAACCCTAAAAAAGGGATTTTTTGGATCAGAGCTCTGTTACAGACAAGGATTTTTTGGATCAGAGCTCTGTTACAGACAAAAACAAACTCCTGAAGAAAACAGCAGATGAGACACGCTGCATGGAAACTGGCACACAGTCCAACCTCTGAGCACACGCAGACAGGCCACCAAGTTCCCCCCCAGTACAGTACGCCTCAGGCGGTGCCGAGAAACAACACTAGCAGACCCACCTCAGAGACACGAGATGAGACAAATTGACACAATGGACTTCTCAGAGTCTTTTAGAGAATTGCTGGAAAGCAAGCTGGCTTGTAGTGATCTGTTCTTCCTTGAAATTCTCTCCTTCTTCTGCAGCAAACTTGACTTTATCTTACTCCAGAAGGTAAAACCACACACACTGATACACAACCAGAAAGCATGTCACTTTTTTGCCCCTGTTACCAAGGTTTCTGTCCTATCTTTAACATGAGTAATGTGACAACCAGCAACATTGTTGTCAATCCGGCTGCCTCAATGTCCTCCTTGATGGATCTCTTTTTTAAAAACCTGATCCAACATTTATTCAACTTAATTATTATTTCCTTTAAAAGATATTTTTGAACAAAACAGAATCACTTTCATAACAATACAAATTGGAGCAGGAGTAGGCAACTCGACCTCTTCAGCCTGCTCTGCCATTCAACAAGATCATGTCTGATCTGATTGTAACCTCGACTCCACATCCCACCTACCCCTGATAACCTTTCACCCCCTTGCTTATCAAGAATTTATCTACTTCTGTCTTAAAAATATGCAAAGACTCTGCTTCCACCGCCTTTTGAGGAAGAGAATTTCAAAGACTCACGACCCTCTGAGAGAAAAACATTTCTCATCACCGACTTAAGTGGGCGACTTTAAAACAGTGACCCCCTAGTTCTAGATTCTCCCACAAGGGGAAACATCCTTTCCACATCCACCCCGTCAAGACCCCTCAGGATCTTATATGTTTTAATCAAGTCACCTCTTACTCTTCTAAATTCCAGCAGATACAAGCCTAGCCTGTCCAATCTTTCCTCATAAGTCAACCCACTCATTCCAGGTATTAGTCTAGTAAACCTTCTCTGAACCGCTTCAACGCATTTACATAAGCGATAACATTCTATTAGCTTTCCTAATTACTTGCTGTACCTGCATACTAACCTTTTGTGATTCATGCACTAGGACACCCAGATCCCTCTGCATCTCAGAGCTCCGCAATCTCTCTCCATTTAGATAATATGCTTCTTTTTTATTCTTCCTGCCAAAGTGGACAATTTCACACTTTCCCTCATTATACTCCATTTGCCAGGTCTTTGCCCACTCAATTAACCTATCTATATCCCTTTGTAGCCTCCTTATGTCCTCTTCACAACTTACTTTCCTACCTATCTTTGTATCATCAGCACATTTAGCAACCATACATTCGGTCCCTTCAACCAAGTCATTTATATAAATTGTAAATAGTTGAGGCCCCAGCACTGATCCCTGTGGCACTCCACTCGTTACATCTTGCCAACCAGAAAATGACCCATTTATGCCTACTCTCTGTTTCCTGTTAGCTAGCCAATCTTCTGTCCATGCCAATATGTTACCCCCTACACCATAAGCTTTTATTTTCCACAATAACCTTTGATGTGGCACCTTATCAAATGCCTTCTGGAAATCTAAATACAGTAGATCCACTGGTTCCCCTTTATCCACAGTACATATTACTTCTTCAAAGAGCTCCAATAAATTGGTTAAACATGATTTCTCTTTCACGAAACCATGTTGACTCTGCCTGATTACCTTGAATTTTTCTCAATGCCCTGCTATAATGTCTTTAATAATAGCTTCTAACATTTTCCCCAAGACAGATGTTAAGCTAACTGGCCTGTAGTTTCCTGCTTTCTGTCTCCTTCCCTTTTTGAATAAAGGAGTTACATTCACTATTTTCCAGTCCAGCGGAACCTTCCCCGAATCTAGGGAATTTTGGAAAATTAAAACCAACGCATCAAATATCTCACTAGCCACTTCTTTTAAGACCCTAGGATGAAGTCCATCAGGACCCGGGGACTTGTCAGCCCGCAGCTCCAAAAATTTGTTCAGTACCACTTCCCTGGTGATTGTAATTTTCTTGTGTTCCTCCCTTCCTTCCTTTTCCTGATTTCCTGACAGCTATTTCTGTTACTTGTATCCTCTATGGTGAATACTGATGAAAAATACCTGTTCAATTCATCTGCCATCTTATTTTCCCTTATTAATTCCCCAGATTCACTTTCTAGAGGACCAACGCTCACTTTGTTAACTCTTTTCTTTTTAAGATATCTATAGAAACTCTTATTATCTGTTTTTATGTTTGTCGCCATCTTTCTCTCGTACTCTAATTTTTGCTTCCTTATTAATCTTTTAAACATTCTTTGCTGTTTTTTATATTCTGTCCAATCTTCTGACCTGCCTCCCATCTTTGCACAATGATATGCTTTTTCTTTAAGTTTGATACTACCTTTAACATTTTTAGTTAACCACGGATGGTGGGTCCTCCCCTTGGCATTTGTCACTCTCTTTGGAATGTATCTATTCTGTGTATTCTGAAATATTCCCTTAAATGTCTGCCACTGCATCTCTATTGACCTATCCCTTAACCTAATTTGCCAGTTCACTTTAGCTAGCTCTGCTTTCATGCCCTCATAATTGCCCTTATTTAAGTTCAAAATACTTGTCTTAGACCCACTCTTCTCTCCCTCAAACTGAATGTAAAATTCCAACATATTATGATCGCTGCTGCCTAGGGGTGCCTTCACTATGAGGAGGTCATTAATTAATCCTATCTCGTTGCACAATACCAGATCTAGTATCGCCTGGTCTCTGGTTGTCTCCAGAACGTGCTGTTCTTAGAAACTATCCCAAAAACATTTTATGAACTGCATATTTCATATTGGAAGCATGAATCAGCAATGTAGGCATGGAATAACAGTAATAGAATTAGCACAGGGAGACAGCAAACAGCCTGGCAGTAAGTGTAAATTTGTCACTTTCAATGTCAGGACAATGTGGGGAAGCAATTAAAGTGATAGAATATTGGGATATAGCCAAAACAGTGGGTTCAAATGACAGAGGCTATGCTGAGGCTTTACAATGCACTGGACAAATCTCACTTCAAAGTATATGTATTGGAGAGGGTGCAGAGAAAAGCAGCAAAGGTTAATCCCAAGTGTCAATGGAACGAGCTTTGAGGAAAGATAACAGATGCTCAAAATTGGGGCAAAGAAAAGGTGAAGCCTGAATATTATTTCATCAGATGGCCAGTTGAACAAGAAAAAATTAAATTAATAATAAGGACTAAATTTAAATTGGGTCTTTGAAAAGAATTCTTTGCTTAAAGACTGATAAATATTTGGAATAGTAAGGTGGTAGGAACAGGTGTGGGGGTGGGGTTCAAGATAGTACTGCATGTCATCCAGACGGGTAGGATTTCTTTCATTCGCTCATGGGATGTGGGCGTCGCTGGCCAGGCCAGCATTTATTGCCCATCCCTATTTGGCTTTACAATGCACTGGGCAAATCATCACCCTCTATAAAAACAAAGGTGACCGCGGTGACTGCAACAACTACCGTGGAATCTCCCTGCTCAGCATAGTGGGGAAAGTCTTTGCTCGAGTCGCTCTGAACAGGCTCCAGAAGATGGCCGAGCGCGTCTACCCTGAGGCACAGTGTGACATGCTGTTCTCCCTTCGTCAGATACAGGAGAAATGCCGTGAACAACAGATGCCCCTCTACATTGCTTTCATTGATCTCACCAAAGCCTTTGACCTTGTCAGCAGACGTGGTCTCTTCAGACTACTAGAAAAGATTGGATGCCCACCAAAGCTACTAAGTATCATCACCTCATTCCATGACAATATGAAAGGCACAATTCAACATGGTGGCTCCTCATCAGAGCCCTTTCCTATCCTGAGTGGCATGAAACAGGGCTGTGTTCTCGCACCCACACTTTTTGGGATTTTCTTCTCCCTGCTGCTTTCACATGCGTTCAAATCCTCTGAAGAAGGAATTTTCCTCCACACAAGATCAGGGGGCAGGTTGTTCAACCTTGCCCGTCTAAGAGCAAAGTCCAAAGTACAGAAAGTCCTCATCAGGGAACTCCTCTTTGCTGACGATGCTGCTTTAACATCTCACACTGAAGAGTGCCTGCAGAGTCTCATCGACAGGTTTGTGGCTGCCTGCAATGAATTTGGCCTAACCATCAGCCTCAAGAAAACGAACATCATGGGGCAGGACGTCAGAAATGCTCCATCCATCAATATTGGCGACCACGCTCTGGAAGTGGTTCAAGAGTTCACCTACCTAGGCTCAACTATCACCAGTAACCTGTCTCTAGATGCAGAAATCAACAAGCGCATAGGAAAGGCTTCCACTGCTACGTCCAGACTGGCCAAGAGAGTGTGGGAAAATGGCGCACTGACACGGAACACAAAAGTCCAAGTGTATCAGGCCTGTGTCCTCAGTACCTTGCTCTATGGCAGCGAGGCCTGGACAACGTATGTCAGCCAAGAGCGACGTCTCAATTCATTCCATCTTCGCTGCCTCCGGAGAATACTTGGCATCAGGTGGCAGGACCGTATCTCCAACGCAGAAGTCCTCGAGGCGGCCAACATCCCCAGCTTGTACACACTACTGAGTCAGCGGCGCTTGAGATGGCTTGGCCACGTGAGCCGCATGGAAGATGGCAGGATCCCCAAAGACACATTGTACAGCGAGCTCGCCACTGGTATCAGACCCACCGGCCGTCCATGTCTCCGCTTTAAAGACGTCTGCAAACGCGACATGAAGTCCTGTGACATTGATCACAAGTCGTGGGAGTCAGTTGCCAGCGTTCGCCAGAGCTGGCGGGCAGCCATAAAGACGGGGCTAAAGTGTGGCGAGTCGAAGAGACTTAGCAGTTGGCAGGAAAAAAGAGAGGCGCAAGGGGAGAGCCAACTGTGTAACAGCCCCGACAAACAAATTTCTCTGCAGCACCTGTGGAAGAGCCTGTCACTCCAGAATTGGCCTTTATAGCCACTCCAGGCGCTGCTCCACAAACCACTGACCACCTCCAGGTGCTTACCCATTGTCTCTCAAGATAAGGAGGCCAAAGAAGAAGAAGATTTGCCCTTGAGAAGGTGGTGGTGAGCTGCCTTCTTGAACCGCTGCAGTCCACCTGGGGTAGGTACACCCACAGTGCTGTTGGAACCATAGAAAAATTACAGCACAGAAGGAGGCCATTCAGCCTGTCGTGTCAGTGCTAGCCAGGAAAAACAAAACTAGCTGCCCAATCTAATCTCACCTTCCGGCACCTGGTCCATAGCCTTGCCGGTTACAGCACTTCAGGTGCATGTCCAGGTACCTTTTAAAAGAATTGAGGGTTTCTGAATCCACCACCATTCCTGGCAGTGAATTCCAGACACCCACCACCCTCTGGGTGAAAAAGATTTTCCTCATGTCCCCTCTAATCCTTCTCCCAATCACCTTAAACCTGTGTCCAATGGTAATTGACCTCTCTGCTAGGGGAAACAGATCCTTCCTGTCTACTCTATCTTGGCCCCTCATAATTTTGTACACATCAATTAAGTCACCCCTCAGCCTCCTGTGTTCCAAGGAAAACAACCCTAGTCTATCCAATCTTTCCTCATAGCTGCAACTTTCGAACCCTGATAACATTCTTGTAAATCTCCTCTATACTCTCTCCAGAGCAATTATGTCCTTTCTGTAATGTGATGACCAGAACTGCACGCAAAACTCCAACTGTGGCCTAACCAGCATTTTATACAGTTCCAGCATTACATCCCTGCTTTTGAATTCTATACCTCGGCCAATAAAGGAAAGCATTCTTCACCACTCTATCTACCTGTCCTTCAATCTTCAGGGACCTATGGACATGCATTCCAAGGTCTCTCACTTCTTCTACCCCTCTTAATATCCTCCCGTTTATTGTGTATTCCCTTGCTTTATTTGCCCCCCAAATGCATTACCTCACACTTCTCCGGATTGAATTCCATTTGCCATTTTTCCGCCCACTCAACCAAACTTTCTGGATTCTACAGCTATCCTCTTCACCATCAACTACACGGCCTATTTTTGTATCATCAACAAATTTCCTAACCATACCTCCCACATTTAAGTCCAATTCATTAATATATACCACAAACAGCAAGGGACCCAACACTGGGCCCTGTGGAATGCCACTGGAAGCAGCTTTCCATTCACAAAAACATCCATCGACTACTACCCTTTGTTTCCTGTCCCTGAGCCAATTCTGGATCCAACCTGCCACATTCCCCTGTATCCCATGGGCTTTCATTTTACTGACTAGTCTGCCATGCGGGACCTTGTCAAATGCCTTATTAAAATCCATGTAAACCACATCCACTGCACTATCCTCATCAATCCTCCTTGTTACTTCCTCAAAAAACTCAATCAAGTTAATAAGACACGACCCTTCCTTAACAAATCCATGCTGACTATCCCTGATTAATCCGTGCCTTTCTAAGTGGCTGTTTATCCTGTCCCTCAGAATAGATCCTAACAATTTACCCACCAACGGAGTCAGACTGACCGGTCTATAATTATTTGGCCTATCGCTCACACACTTTTTAAACAATGGTACAATGTTCGTAGACCTCCAATCGTCTTGTATCTCTCCTGTATCAAGTGAGGATTTGAAGATGATGCTCAGTGCATCTGCTATTTCCTCCCTGGCTTCCTTTAACATTCTGGGTTGCATTCCATCTGGTCCTGGCGATTTATCCACTTTCAAGGATGTCAGACCCTCTAGTCCTTCCTCTATCATTATGCTTCTTGTATCTAATATTTCACACTCTTTTTCTTCAACTACAATGTCGACACCATCCCTCTCCTTTGTGGAGACAGAGACAAAAAAACTCATTAAGAACCCTGCCCACATCTTCTGCATCCACTCAAGTTCCCTTGGATATCTCTGATAGGCCCGACCCTTTCCTTAGTTATCCTCTTGCTCTTAATGTACTGAGAAAACATCTTTGGGTTTTCCTTGATTTTACCTGCCAATAATTTTTCATGTCCTCTCTTTGCTTTCCTACTTTCCTTTTTTACTTCACCCCTGCACTTTCTATACTCCTCTAGGCTTTCTAAAGTATTAAGATTTTTTTGATTGTAATAAGCTTTCTTTTTCTGCTTTAACTTACCCTGTAAGCTTCTAGATAACCAGGGGTCTCTAGATTTGGCCGTATCATCCTTTATCTTAGTGGGGACATGTCTACACTGTGCCTGTAGTATCTCGCTTTTGAATGCCTCCCGCTGATTTTCCCTCAAGTAGCTGTCTCCAGTCCACTTTCGCCAGGTCACCTCTCAGTTCCTTAAAATTTGCCTTCCCCCAATTTAGAACTTTTACTCCTGTTCCTTCTTTGTCCTTTTCCATGATTATGCTAAAACTTACTGTATTATGTTCACTATCTCCAAACTGGTCACCCACTGTTAATTCATCCACTTGCCAAACTTCATTACTGAAGACTAAATCTAGAATTGTGCCCCCTCTCGTTAGGCTTGTTACATGCTGGCTAAAAAAGTTCTCTTAAATGCAGTTCAAGAATTTGTGCCCTCTGTGCTCTTCACACTGTTTGTATCCCAGTTGATATTAAGGTAGTTGAAATCCCCAACTATTGCCCTATTGTTTCTGCACTCAGAAATTTGCCTACATCTTTGTTCTCCTATCTCCCTCTCACTATTTGGGGGTCTATAGTACACTCCTCGTAGTGTGGCTGCCCCTTTTTTATTTGAGCTTCACCCATATGGCCTCATTTGATGATTCATTTAGCATATCATCCCTCCTCACAGCTGTTATTGATTCCTTAACTAATATGCTACACCCTCCTGCTTTTTTACTCCCCTCTCTATCCTACCTGAAAACTCTGCATGTAGGGACGTTGAGCTGCCATTTTTGCCCCACTTTAAGCCAAGTTTCCATTATAGCAATGATATTATGCTGCCATGTGTCTATCTGTGCCCTCAGCTCATCATCTTTATTTGCTATACTCCTTACATTTAAATAAATACCTTTTAACACTGACAAATTCCTGTGCTGTACACTTTTTAAAACTTTTTCTTTTTCTGTCTTTCAGAATCACTCGCTAATTTTCTGCCTCCTGTTCCCTGCCCTGAAATTGTCCTGTCTGAAACTACCCTCAGGTTCCCATTCCCCTGCCAATCTAGTTTAAACCATCTCCAACAGTACTAGCAAACCTTCCTGCAAGGATATTGTCCCAGTCCTGTTCAGGTGTAACCTGTCCGGCTTGACAGGTCCCACCTTCCCCAGAACCAGTCCCAATGCCCCAGAAATCTGAAGCCCTCCCTCCTGCACCATCTACCCCGCCACGCATTCATCTGGTGCATTTTCCTGTTCCTATATTCACTATCATGTGGCCTTGGGAGTAGTCCAGAGATTACTACCTTTGAGGTCCTACTTGCTAATCTCGTTCTTAACTCCCTAAACTCAGCCTACAGGACCTCATCCCTCTTCATTCCTATATCATTGGTACCAATGTGGACCACGACCTCTGGCTGTGCACCTCCCCCTCCTGAAATCCCTGTAGCCGCTCGGTGATATCCATGACCCTTGCACCAGGGAGGCAACATACCATTCTGGAATCACGTCACGTTAAGGAGTTCCAGGATTTTGACCCAGTGACAGTGAAGGAACGGCGATATGGTTCCAAGTCAGGATGGTGTGTGACTTGGAGGGGAACTTGCAGGTGGTGGTGTTCCCAAGTATTTGCTGCCCTTGTCCTTCTAGTTGGTAGAGGTCGCGGGTTTGGAAGGTGCTTTCTAAGGAACCTTGGTGCATTGCTGCAGTGCATCGTGTAGATGGTACACACTGCTGCCACTGTGCGTCGGTGGTGGAGGGAGTAAAAGTTGAAGGTAGTGCATGGGGTGCTGATCAAGTGGGCTGCTTTGTCCTGGATGGTGTCGAGCTTCTTGAGTGTTGTTGGAGCTGCACCCATCCAGGCAAGTGGAGAGTATTCCATCACACTCCTGACTTGTGCCTTGTAGATGGTGGACAGGCTTTGGGGACTCGGGAGGTGAGTTACTCGCCACAGGATTCCTAGCCTCTGACCTGCTCTTGTAGCCACAGTATTAATATGGCTACTCCAGTTCAGCTTCGTTTCGGGCTGGGCGAGTCGGGCTGGGAGAGTGGGAGAGCGGGCGAGCGGGGCTGGACGAGCGGGGCTGGGCAGGTCAGACAGATAAGATTTTAAGGGCTGAAACTTCTTTTCCCCTTAGCTTTTTGTCAGGAGTGGGGCCTGAATCTCCCTCTCGCCTTGGCTTTGAGCCCAGTCTTGATTCATTCTTTCTGAGGGAGATATTGACTTACCCTCAAGCTGCAGGATGGTCCTGTTGTTGTGCAGTTTCACTGCCTGATGCTGCTCCACCTGGTCCTGCAGGTCAAGTATGGTCTCCTTCATATCTTTAATTTCTGATTCTTTGTCACTCGTCTCATCCTGCAGCGACTGTGCTGTGAAACTCAGTTCCTCCAGTTGACTCCTGTCCTTGCTCTGCAATAGTTCCTGCTCACACCCCACCTGAAATCAGAATTGTCCTCAGTACCTTGCACCATAACCATACAAAACAACAATTTTTGCTGGTCACAAACCATGATCAGCTGACTGATTGTTTATAATAAAGCAGTGAACCTCTCCTGTCATTCCTCACAGAGGGTCAAAGGAGACATTGCTTCCCAGGACAGGTTCAATACAACAAGTAAAACATTGCGATATTCTGCTGCTAAGATGTAAGTGTGCATTTCGATAAGGATGCAAGTTCAACTGATGTTAAATAAACACTGGGTGACTTCACTGAAAGGGCAATAAATATTTTGGCTGCAGATCAGAACCTGCCTTGAGTTTTAGGATAATGTGACTTGAGGATTGTACAGCGAGCTCGCCACTGGTATCAGACCCACCGGCCGTCCATGTCTCCGCTTTAAAGACGTCTGCAAACGCGACATGAAATCCTGTGACATTGATCACAAGTCGTGGGAGTCAGTTGCCAGCGTTCGCCAGAGCTGGCGGGCAGCCATAAAGACGGGGCTAAAGTGTGGCGAGTCGAAGAGACTTAGTAGTTGGCAGGAAAAAAGACAGAGGCGCAAGGGGAGAGCCAACTGTGTAACAGCCCCGACAAACAAATTTCTCTGCAGCACCTGTGGAAGAGCCTGTCACTCCAGAATTGGCCTTTATAGCCACTCCAGGCGCTGCTTCACAAACCACTGACCACCTCCAGGCGCGTATCCATTGTCTCTCGAGATAAGGAGGCCCAAAAGAAAAGAAAAGAAAAGAAAAGACTTGAGGATTTCCTGCCACTGAAACATTTTCCTGTATGTGAGAAATATATGCCATTGCAACTTCTTAAATGTCACAGAAATTTTCATTGGAGGGAGGAACTGTACCCCAGTGAGAGTCAGCACCTTCAGGGACTCTACCCCAGTGAGAGTCAGCACCTTCAGGGACTCTACCCCAGTGAGAGTCAGCACCTTCAGGGACTCTACCCCAGTGAGAGTCAGCACCTTCAGGGACTCTACCCCAGTGAGAGTCAGCACCTTCAGGGACTCTAACCCAGTGAGAGTCAGCACCTTCAGGGACTCTAACCCAGTGAGAGTCAGCACCTTCAGGGACTCTAACCCAGTGAGAGTCAGCACCTTCAGGGACTCTACCCCAGTGAGAGTCAGCACCTTCAGGGACTCTACCCCAGTGAGAGTCAGCACCTTCAGGGACTCTACCCCAGTGAGAGTCAGCACCTTCAGGGACTCTACCCCAGTGAGAGTCAGCACCTTCAGGGACTCTACCCCAGTGAGAGTCAGCACCTTCAGGGACTCTACCCCAGTGAGAGTCAGCACCTTCAGGGACTCTACCCCAGTGAGAGTCAGCACCTTCAGGGACTCTACCCCAGTGAGAGTCAGCACCTTCAGGGACTCTACCCCAGTGAGAGTCAGCACCTTCAGGGACTCTACCCCAGTGAGAGTCAGCACCTTCAGGGACTCTACCCCAGTGAGAGTCAGCACCTTCAGGGACTCTACCCCAGTGAGAGTCAGCACCTTCAGGGACTCTACCCCAGTGAGAGTCAGCACCTTCAGGGACTCTACCCCAGTGAGAGTCAGCACCTTCAGGGACTCTACCCCAGTGAGAGTCAGCACCTTCAGGGACTCTACCCCAGTGAGAGTCAGCACCTTCAGGGACTCTACCCCAGTGAGAGTCAGCACCTTCAGGGACTCTACCCCAGTGAGAGTCAGCACCTTCAGGGACTCTACCCCAGTGAGAGTCAGCACCTTCAGGGACTCTACCCCAGTGAGAGTCAGCACCTTCAGGGACTGTACCCCAGTGAGAGTCAGCACCTTCAGGGACTGTACCCCAGTGAGAGTCAGCACCTTCAGGGACTGTACCCCAGTGAGAGTCAGCACCTTCAGGGACTGTACCCCAGTGAGAGTCAGCACCTTCAGGGACTGTACCCCAGTGAGAGTCAGCACCTTCAGGGACTGTACCCCAGTGAGAGTCAGCACCTTCAGGGACTGTACCCCAGTGAGAGTCAGCACCTTCAGGGACTGTACCCCAGTGAGAGTCAGCACCTTCAGAAACTGTACCCCAGTGAGAGTCAGCACCTTCAGAAACTGTACCCCAGTGAGAGTCAGCACCTTCAGAAACTGTACCCCAGTGAGAGTCAGCACCTTCAGGAACTGTACCCCAGTGAGAGTCAGCACCTTCAGGAACTGTACCCCAGTGAGAGTCAGCACCCTCAGTGACTGTACCCCAGTGAGAGTCAGCACCCTCAGGAACTGTACCCCAGTGAGAGTCAGCACCTTCAGGAACTGTACCCCAGTGAGAGTCAGCACCTTCAGGAACTGTACCCCAGTGAGAGTCAGCACCTTCAGGAACTGTACCCCAGTGAGAGTCAGCACCTTCAGGAACTGTACCCCAGTGAGAGTCAGCACCTTCAGGAACTGTACCCCAGTGAGAGTCAGCACCTTCAGGAACTGTACCCCAGTGAGAGTCAGCACCTTCAGGAACTGTACCCCAGTGAGAGTCAGCACCTTCAGGAACTGTACCCCAGTGAGAGTCAGCACCTTCAGGAACTGGATCCCAGTGAGAGTCAGCACCTTCAGGAACTGGATCCCAGTGAGAGTCAGCACCTTCAGGAACTGGATCCCAGTGAGAGTCAGCACCTTCAGGAACTGGATCCCAGTGAGAGTCAGCACCTTCAGGAACTGGATCCCAGTGAGAGTCAGCACCTTCAGGAACTGGATCCCAGTGAGAGTCAGCACCTTCAGGAACTGGATCCCAGTGAGAGTCAGCACCTTCAGGAACTGGATCCCAGTGAGAGTCAGCACCTTCAGGAACTGGATCCCAGTGAGAGTCAGCACCTTCAGGACCTGGATCCCAGTGAGAGTCAGCACCTTCAGGAACTGGATCCCAGTGAGAGTCAGCACCTTCAGGGACTGTATCCCAGTGAGAGTTAGCACCTTCAAGAACTGTACCCCAGTGAGAGGCAGCACCTTCAGGGACTGTCACCCAGTGAGAGGCAGCACCTTCAGGGACTGTCACCCAGTGAGAGGCAGCACCTTCAGGGACTGTCACCCAGTGAGAGGCAGCACCTTCAGGGACTGTCACCCAGTGAGAGGCAGCACCTTCAGGGACTGTCACCCAGTGAGAGTCAGCACCTTCAGGGACTGTCACCCAGTGAGAGTCAGCACCTTCAGGGACTTTCACCCAGTGAGAGTCAGCACCTTCAGAAACTGTACCCCAGTGAGAGTCAGCACCTTCAGGGACTGTCCCCCAGTGAGAGTCAGCACCTTCAGGGACTGTCCCCCAGTGAGAGTCAGCACCTTCAGGGACTGCATCCCAGTGAGAGTTAGCACCTTCAGGGACTGTCACCCAGTGAGAGTCAGCACCTTCAGGGACTGTCCCCCAGTGAGAGTCAGCACCTTCAGGGACTGTCCCCCAGTGAGAGTTAGCACCTTCAGGGACTGTCACCCAGTGAGAGTCAGCACCTTCAGGGACTGTCACCCAGTGAGAGTCAGCACCTTCAGGGACTGTCCCCCAGTGAGAGTCAGCACCTTCAGGGACTGCATCCCAGTGAGAGTCAGCACCTTCAGGGACTGCATCCCAGTGAGAGTCAGCACCTTCAGGAACTGTTGTTGTGGCAGTGCTGCATTGTTGCAGTCGGAGTGTTGTTGCTGCAGTGTTGTGCAGATTCTCAGAAACAACAATTTATCCCAACACTTCCCCCCTCCCCCGAGCCTCCGGGGATCTTCTAGGAGTTGCAGACCCATGGCAAATCACTTCACCCAAAGTGTGCTCACCTTTACTAAGAGGCTGTGCAGATCAGTGACTTCAGGGGTTCCTTGTAGGGATCTCTCTCTCAGGGCTGAGCACTCCACTTCCAACTGCTCTTTCTCAGAGTGAGCTGCCTGTAAGAGTTCCTGAAACTCGCAGCTTTCAGCTGGACTTTTCACCAGGTTCAAC
The DNA here is from genome assembly GCF_036365525.1 of Heterodontus francisci. Classification (NCBI taxonomy): domain Eukaryota; kingdom Metazoa; phylum Chordata; class Chondrichthyes; order Heterodontiformes; family Heterodontidae; genus Heterodontus; species Heterodontus francisci. The sequence continues at coordinate 65,148,817 of NC_090400.1, forward strand.
TCGGAGAGCTTGTGTTTCTCCAGCTCCAGTTGATTTCTGAGTCCACTGTTTTCAATCCTGAGCTTCTCCTCTGCCGTCTGGGATTTGTCCAGCGTCTCTGCGATCAAAGTATTCTGCTTCTGTTCTGCCTCCAGCAGCTTCTGCAGATCACTGACCTCGTCTCTGAGACTTATCACCAGGACTTCAGTTCCCGGCTGTTCCTTCTCCAGAGTCCGGCAATTACTGACCGGCTGTTGCAAGTTCAGCAGCTTCTCCCGATAGGGCTCCACATTGTCCCCCAGTTCTGGCCCCCTGCTCACCTTCTGACCATCCTGCAGGAGTGAGAGCAGCTCTTCCTTCTCTCTGACCAGTTGCTGCAATGTCTCGTCATGCTGCTGGGAGGAGCCCTCCAGGATGCTTTTCTCCTCCAGCAGCCTCTCGTTCTCAGCTGTCAGCTCCTGAACCACTTGCTGCTGATTGGATAGTTCCTGTAGCGTTGCCTGTAGTTCCTCAGCAGTGCAATGCTGCTTCTCCTCCAACTGCTGAATCTTCTCAGCTAGAGAAACTACTGACACTAAGCTGGTGTCCTTCAGGGATCCCTCGCTGGACGTGTCGAAGGAGTTAGTGTTGGCTTGGAAACGATTACTGCTGTTGGAAGAGGGTTTAAAAACTCTGTCAAAGTCCATCGAGTCTGGGGAGGGGGTCACATTTCTCATGTTAGAGAGCGAGCTGTGAGACTGCTCCCCATTAACAGCCAGGGGCATGCTGTCGAGTGTTTCCCTGGTTAGATTCCTGGTGATGCCCAGTGAGGATGGGGTATGGAGGCTGCTGCGATCACTGTTGAGGAAAACCTTCAAACTCAAAGAGTTGTCCTGGCTGACAGACTCTGCACCTTCCCTGAGCTGCTCCAGGGTGAGCAGCTGATCCTGCAGGATCTGTTTGTCTATCTGCGGCTGCCTGACCTCCTGTTCCAAAATCTGGTTTCTCTCCTCCACGTTCTTTAGCTGTGACTCTACATTGCCAGGTGACCCCAACAAGTCTTTTGGATCATTCTTCTCATGCTTGTTTTGGTGACGTTTCAGCTCGCATCTTAATTTACCGATTTCAAACTCCTTGGCCTTTGTCTCTGCCAGTAATTGTTGAATTTGAGTCTCCAGCCTCGCTCGGTCAGTCCCCTCACCCTCTGACACTGTTTGAACTTGTCGTGTGGGGGTCGCAGTGTTAAAGCCTCCTGGGCCTGCTGCTTTCCTGCTGGGTAGTGTGCGGGAATGCACACGGCAAAGTTTATCTTTGATGAGCGTTGATGAGTCTCTTGGGGCCGGAATACTGGAACGTCGAGTCAAAGTGTTCGCTCCTGCAAGAGAAATGAATGGTCATTTGTAACCTTATAAACCTCAGTCTGAGTTACCAGCAGCAGATGCTGCAGGAGACAGAAAACCCCCTCACTCACCCAGTCCCACCACCTACACCCTCACTACCCCCCTCACCCAACCCCCTCACTCCCCCAACCCCCTCACTCCCCCAACCCCCTCACTCCCCCCCTCACTCACCCAACCCCCTCACTACCCCCCTCACCCAACCCCCTCACTCCCCCAACCCCCTCACTCCCCCAACCCCCTCACTCCCCCAACCCCCTCACTCACCCAACCCCCTCACTACCCCCCTCACCCAACCCCCTCACCCAACCCCCTCACTCCCCCAACCCCTCACTCACCCAACCCCTCACTCACCCCCTCACCCAACCCCCTCACTCCCCCAACCCCTCACTCACCCAGTCCCACCACCTACCCCCTCACCCAACCCCCTCACTCCCCCAACCCCCTCACTCCCCCCCTCCCCCAACCCCTCACACACCCAACCCCCTCACTCCCCCCCCTCACCCAACCCCCTCAATCCCCCAACCCCTCACTCCCCCAGTCCCACCACCTACCCCCTCTCTCACCCCGTCACTCACCCCGTCCCACCACCCAACCCCTCACTCCCCAACCCCTCACTCCAGAACCCCTCACTCCAGAACCCCTCACTCCCCCATCCCACCACCTACCCCCTCACTCACCCCGTCTCTCACTCCCTCACTCCCCCAACCCCTCACTCCCCCCACTCCCAACCCCCTCACTCCCCCAATCCCTCACTCCCCCCATCTCACCACCTACCCCCTCACAACCCCCCTCATCCAACCCCCTCACTCCCCCAACCCCTCACTCACCCCGTCCCACCACCTACCCCCTCACTCCCACCGCCAACCACTCACCCCCAACTAACCCCCCTCATGTCCCCCCATCCCCCCACTCACCCCCTCCGACCCCCCCTACTCACCCCCTCCCATCCCATCCCCCCTACTCACCCCCTTCCATGTCCCCACACCTTCTCTCACCCCCTAAGACCTCCCCAACCCCTTACTCACCCCCTACCCACCCCCTCACTCATGCCCTCCCGCCTCCCCCACCCCTCACTCATGCCCTCCCGCCTCCCCCACCCCTCATTCACCCTCTTCCCACCCACTTACTCCCTCACTCACCCCCTCCCATCCCCCACCCCCTTACTCCCTCACTCACCCCCTCCCATCCCCCACCCCCTTACTCCCTCACACCCCCTCCCATCCCCCACCCCTACCCCCTCACTCATGCCCCGCACCCCCCCACCACCTCACTCATGCCCTCCCGCCCCCCCCACCCCTCACTCACCCCCTCCCATCCCCCACCCCTACCCCCTCACTCACCCCCTCCCATCCCCCACCCCTACCCCCTCACTCACCCCTCCCATCCCCCACCCCTACCCCCTCACTCACCCCCTCCCATCCCCCACCCCTACCCCCTCACTCACCCCCTCCCATCCCCCACCCCTACCCCCTCACTCACCCCCTCCCTTCCCCCACCCCTACCCCTACCCCCTCCCTTCCCCCTCCCCTACCCCCACCCCTACCCCCTCACTCCCCCCACCCCTACCCCCTCACTCACCCCCTCCCTTCCCCCACCCCTACCCCCTCACTCACCCCCTCCCTTCCCCCACCCCTACCCCCTCACTCACCCCCTCCCTTCCCCCACCCCTACCCCCTCACTCATCCCCTCCCTTCCCCCACCCCTACCCCCTCACTCACCCCCTCCCATCCCCCACCCCTACCCTCACCCCCTCCCATCCCCCACCCCTACCCCCTCCCCCCTCCCATCCCCCACCCCTACCCTCACCCCCTCCCATCCCCCACCCCTACCCCCTCCCATCCCCCACCCCTACCCTCACCCCCTCCCATACCCCACCCCTACCCTCACCCCCTCCCATACCCCCTCACTCACCCCCTCCCATCCCCCACCCCTACCCCCTCACTCACCCCCTCCTATTCCCCACACCCTCACTCACACCCTTGCACTCCCCTACACCCAGACTCACCGTCTCACAGCCCTCTACATGCACACTTACCCCCTCCCACACAACATCTACCTTCCCACTGTCACAATCCCCTCCCCCACCTGCTCCCTGAGGGACCCAGTAGGTGCTGTGATGGAAAGTGAAATATTGCCAGTGCTGTGTTGAAGAGGTGGAAGGAGAGTGGCGAGGTTGGTGTGGGCAATGGGCCACCCCCTGTCCTGGGGTAGAGATGCTCCCCACTAGCCACTGGTTACAATGCCAGTATCATGTCTAGTTTTACACAGTATTCCCAGCACAGAAACAGGCCATTCGGCCTATCTGCTCAGTGTTGATGTTTCTGCTCCATACGAGTCTCCTCCCACCCCCTCTTCATCTCACCCGATCACCGTCCCCTTCTATTCCTTTCTCCCTCATGTGTTTAAGGTAGTTATGGAAAAGCAAAAGGATGGACCGGAAATAAAGGTACTGAACTGGGGGAAGGCCGATTTCAATCTGATAAAACAGCATCTGGCCAAAGTGGACTGGGAGCAGCTACTTGTAGGAAAGTCTACATCAGACCAATGGGAGTCATTCAAAAAGGAAACAGTGAGAGTTCAGGGCCAACATGTTCCCGTAAAGATGAAGGGTAGGACCAACAAGTCCAGGGAACCCTGGATGTCAAGGGATATAGAGGATTGGATAAGGAAAAAACAGGAGGCTCATGACAGATTGAGAGGGCCGAAAACAGTGGAGGCCCTAAAGGGGTATAGGAAGTGTAGGGGGTACTTAAAAAAGTAATTGGGAGAGTGAAGAGGAGGCATGAAAAAACACTGGTGGGCAAGATAAAGAAAAATCCCAAGGCGTTTTATAAGTATATTCAGGGCAAGAGGATAACCAGGGAAAAGAGTAGGGCCCATTAGGGACCAAAGTGGCAATCTGTATGTGGAGCCGGAGGATGTAGATGAGGTTTGAAATGATTACTTTTCATCTGTGCTCACGATGGACAAGGACGATGTAGGTGTAGAGATCAGGGAGGGGGGTTGTGATATACTTGAACAAATTAGCATTGAAAGGGAGGAAGTATTAGCTGTTTTAGCGGGCTTAAAAGTGGATAAATCCCCAGGCCCAGATGAGATGTATCCCAGGCTGTTATGTGAGGCCAGGGAGGAGATTGCACGGGCGCTGACACAAATTTTCAAATCCTCTCTGGCCACAGGAGAGGTGCCAGAGGACTGGAGGACAGCAAATGTGGTACCATTATTCAGAAAGGGTAGTGGGGATAAACCAGGTAATTACAGGCCAGTGAGTCGAACATCAGTGGCAGGGAAACTATTGGAAACAATTCTGAGAGACAGGATTAATCTCCACTTGGCAGGGATTAATCAAGGATAGTCAGCATGGCTTTCTCAGTGGGAGATCATGTCTAACAAATTTGATTGAATTTTTTGAAGAGGTGACTAGATGTGTAGATGAGGGTAAAGCAGTTGATGTAGTCTACATGGACTTCAGTAAGGCTTTTGATAAGGTCCCACATGGGAGATTGGTTAAGAAGGTAAGAGCCCATGGGATCCAGGGCAATTTGGCAAATTGGATCCAAAATTGGCTTAGTGGCAGGAGGCAGAGGGTGATGGTCGAGGGTTGTTTTTGTGAGTGGAAGCCTCTGACCAGTGGTGTACTACAGGGATCGGTGTTGGGACCCTTGCTGTTTGTAGCGTACATTAATGATTTAGACGTGAATATAAAGAACAAAGAACAGTACAGCACAGGAACAGGCCATTCGGCCCTCCAAGCCTGCGCCGATCTTGATGCCTGCCTAAACTAAAACCTTCTGCACCTCCGGGGTCTGTATCCCTCTATTCCCATCCTATTCATGTATTTGTAAAGATGCCTCTTAAACGTCACTATCGTACCTGCTTCCACCGTCTCCCCTGGCAGCAAGTTCCAGGCACTCACCATCCTCTGTGTAAAGAACTTGCCTCGCACATCCCCTCTAAACTTTGCCCCTCTCATCTTAAACCTATGTCCTCTAGTAACTGACTCTTCCACCCTGGGAAAAAGCTTCTGACTATCCACTCTGTCCATGCCGCTCATAACTTTGTAAACCTCTATCATGTCACCCCTCCACCTCCGTCATTCCAGTGAAAACAATCCAAGTTTATCCAGCCTCTCCTCATAGCTAATGCCCTCCAGACCAGGCAACATCCTGGTAAACCTCCTCTGTACCCTCTCCAAAGCCTCCACGTCCTTCTGGTGGTTTGGCGACCAGAATTGCATGCAATATTCAAAGTGTGGCCTAACTAAAGTTCTGTACAGCTGCAGCATGACTTGCCAATTTTTATACTCTATGCTCTATAGGAGGTGTGATCAGTAAGTTCGCAGATGACAAGAAAATTGGTGGTGTTGTAAATAGTGAGGAGGAAAGCCTTAGATTACAGGATGATATAGATGGGCTGGTAAAATGGGCAGAGCAGTGGCAAATGGAATTTAATCCTGAGAAGTGTGAGGTGATGCATTTTGGGAGGACTAACAAGGCAAGGGAATATACAATGGATGGTAGGACCCTAGGAAGTACAGAAGGTCAGACGGACCTTGGTGTACTTGTCTATAGATCACTGAAGGCAGCAGCACAGGTAGATAAGGTGGTTAGGAAGGCATATGGGATACTTGCCTTTATTAGCTGAGGCATAGAATATAAGAGCAGGGAGGTTATGATGGAGCTGTATAAAATGCTAGTTAGGCCACAGCTGGAGTACTGTGTACAGTTCTGGTCACCACACTATAGGAAGGATGTGATTGCACTGGAGAGGGTGCAGAGGAGATTCACCAGGATGTTGCCTGGGCTGGAGCATTTCAGTTATGAAGACAGACTGGGGTTGTTTTCCTTAGAACAGAGAAGAATGAGGGGAGATATGATTGAGGTATACAAAATTATGAGGGGCATTGATAGGTTAGATAGGAAGAAACTTTTTCCTTTAGTGGAGGGATCAATAATCAGGGGGCATAGATTTAAGGTAAGGGGCAGGAGGTTTAGAGGGGATTTGAGGAAAATTCTTTTCACCCAGAGGGTGGTTGGAATTTGGAACACACTGCCTGAAGGGATTGTAGAGGCAGGAACCCTCACAACATTTAAGAAGTATTTAGATGAGTACTTGAAATGCCATAGCATACAAGGCTACGGGCCAAGTGCTAGAAAATGGGATTAGGTGCTTGATGACCAGCACAGACACGATGGGCTGAAGGGCCTGTTTCTGTGCTGTTTAACTCTACAACTCTATGTTTATCCAGCTTCCCCTTAAATGTATCGACACTATTCACCTCAACCATTCCCTGTGGTAGCGAGTTCCACATTCTCAGCACTCTCTGGGTAAAGAATGTTTGTGAATTCCCGATTGGATTTATTAGTGACTATCTTATATTGATGTCCCCAAGGTCTGGTCTTGCCCACAAGTGGAAACATCTCTACATCTACTCTTTAAGACCTCAGGTTACCCCTCTTCCACAGAAAAGAGCCCCAACCTCTTCAATCTCTCCTGATAGTAGAACTGAGAGGTTATACCTATCATTCTAATGAATGTGTTTTGCACAATCTATGGTGCCTCTACAGGACAAGGTGTCTGAATATCATAGCAAGTACTGCAGTGAATCACCAAACATTAGTTATTACTTGTTGACACAAAACCATCTTAAAATGAGTCAGTCCTCGAGTGAATTGTCTATATTTCACTGCCTCCCAGCAGGAGGAGTTTGTGTACAACAGTTTCCAGTAGGTGTGCAATCGCCTGCCTGATCATGATAGCTGAGTCCCAATAAAGCAGATACTGAACAGTGAGCTTCCGAAGGAGAGTGTATCTCAACTCCCAGCCCTGCCTGAACACTACCCCACCTCCCCCCACTGCCTGTGCCAGTGCTATAAAGGGGCTCTCAGCCTTGCACACTGGCCCCTCACATTTACTGAGAAATCACTCCCCAGACAATGGCAGCAGTGTCTGTGAGCAATGACAGGAGTGAGAAGCAAGCAACACAACTGTTGTGTAAAACATTCCATCCCCAGTCGCCTCCCCCACTCCGTGGTAGGGCATAGAGCCACTTTTTTAAAAATTTATTCACGGGATGTGGGTTTCAACGGCAAGGCCAGCATTTAACATCCCTCCCTAATTGCCCATTGAGAAGGTGCTGGTGAGCTGCCTTCTTAAATACATCTGAGTGGCTTGTTAAGCCCTTTCAGAGGGCAGTTAAGAAGCAACCACATTGCTGTGGCTCTGGAGTCACATGTAGGCCAGACCAGGTAAGGACAGCAGATTTCCTTCCCTAAAGGACATTAATGAACCAGATGGGTTTTTACAACAATCGACAATGGTTTCATGGCCTTCATTAGACTAGCTTTTAATTCCAGATTTATTTAATCCAATTCTGCAGCTGCCGTGGTGGGATTTGAACTCAGGTTTCCAGATCTTAGTCCAGTCCCGTAACATAACTGCAATTTACCATACCCATCTATGCCAGGTAGTCCTGGGACTGTGGCACAGAGCAGCTGATCTGTAGCAGAGCTGCTCGTGGGTTTCAGTCTAGTCCTGCTCAGATGGCCTCCAAGACAGTACTGACCCTCCGACAGTGCGGCGCTCCCCCAGTACTGACCCTCCGACAGTGCGGCGCTCCCCCAGTACTGACCCTCCGACAGTGCAGCGCTCCCCCAGTACTGACCCTCCGACAGTGCAGCGCTCCCCCAGTACTGACCCTCCGACAGTGCGGCGCTCCCCCAGTACTGACCCTCCGACAGTGCAGCGCTCCCCCAGTACTGCAATGCAGTGTTAGCTTGGATTATATGCTCACATCTCTGGAGTGGGAACTGAACCCATGAGGGTGAGGACAGGAGGGAAGTAAAGAGGATGCAGGGGGCGATGTGGGTGGATGGAGAGGGGTTGGGAAGGGGGCAGATATCCTTCATCTATCAAATGAAGCCCAGCCTCAGTCCTGTAACTATCTACCTGCAGAGATGTGTCTCCACTCTACAGCGATGAGTATGGTGCAGGGGCCCCTTTAAGTTCATGACTGTGGCTCCACTCATCAGCAGAATGTCAGTGACAGGGTGCACAACATTTTCCAGAACATTCCCTGATATTTGTTCCACAGACTCTTAGCGGTGCAGATAATGGAGAGTCACAGTCCAACAAAGCCAGTTCTGAGCCTCTCCATTCCGTCATCTCTGAGCTGTGACAGCACTGACTCAGAGTAACAACTCATTCTGGTAGTGTGCGGGAGTGGCTGCCCAACAAACCTTCAAATCCCTTCACAAAGCTTACAAACTGACCCACTTCGTACTTCCTAACATACACAGGCAGCTCTCCCCACAGTCCCTGGGGCTCAGTCCCACACCAGCCTGGGTTTTCCTGCCCCCTGGGGCTCACTTATGCAGTAACGGTTTTAGAAAATGTTCTCCTCTCCTCACCCAGACACGAATGGCTGCCAGAAAGTCGAGATGTGAGGCAGTTATTTTATTCTAAAATAACAGAGTAACCCTCAGATGTTTCGAAGCATCAGTGACCTTTGCTGTGGGGGCAAGAGGGTGTATTAATTCCATTGGGCAGGTGTTTTAGTCAGATCCAGAGGTGTGACTCAAATGGAGTCCATTCTCACTTAAATCCACCTCTGCACAGGGACAGAGTTTGGACTGGGTCACAGGAGAGACAGGATGTTTCAGCTGAAACCTGCGGAGGCACAAAGAACCTTCTGCTGCTGTTGACTCTCGGAAACTGCATCCCCACAAAGATTACCAATTATTGAAAGAAAGTTTGCAATTGGCAGAGATCCTGTTTAGACACAATTCAAAAAAATCCAAACCTCTGATATTTTCATTCATCCCTTTTCCAATTATTTCATACCATAATAAAACTCACTGTTACTCTCACTCCATCACAGACTCCTCGCATTGCTTATGTAAAACAAAATCTCAGGCAGAAATCCCAAACCTTGTTCCTGACCCTCTGTCTTTCCAGGTTGGTTTCCCATTTTCCCAACTGTCCTGGATAATGTTCCTTACTCTGGGAGGTGGGATATGAAGCTTCCTCACATGGCTGTGGGTTGGGAAAAGCAGCAGACTGACTGAAAGCTAGAGCTGCATTTGCTGCCTGCCTTCCAATCAGCTTGGCTCTCTGTGACTCTGTCCAGCGAGCTCACCAACACGAACTCTCCAGCTTTAATCAGCTGTTCCTCATTCCCAACACTCAAGGCTAAACCCAGATTGGTCATCGTTTTCTCATCCTGAGCTGGGTTTTATTTTAATTCTTCTCCCGCCTCCTCAGAGATTTCCCAATTGCTTTTTACAGGAATTGGATTGGGCCTCATCCTGTTATTAGAGATGTGCCATTAAAGAATCCCAATGAACTTGCTGCTCATATTGTCTGTCACATCGTTGTCAGGACTTTGAGATAAAGGGTGCAGTTTATAGAATGTTTAGGGCAGCAAAGCCAAACCTGGCCTGCAAACTCAAACTGAGCTCACAGAGTCAGGGTAGAGTCACTGCCCAAGGGTCATAGGATTGGACAAAATGAGCAGCTGTTATTGGGCCCAGCGATCGTTGTATTTAATATAACTTCTGAATCTTTGGAATTCTCGACCCCCGAGGGTTGTGGATGCTCCATCGTTCAATATATTTAAGGCTGAAAAAGACAGATTTTTGGTCTCTCTGGGAATTAAGAGGAGCGGGCGGGCGGGAAAGTTCAGTTGAGCAAGAAGATCAGCCATGATCACTGTCCCCTCCCCTCAATCCAGAGCCCTCAGACCCACTGCCCCCTCCCCTCAATCCAGAGCCCTCAGACCCACTGCCAACTCCCCTCAATCCAGAGCCCCCAGACCCACTGCCACCTCCCCTCAATCCAGAGCCCCCAGACCCACTGCCACCTCCCCTCAATCCAGAGCCCTTGGACCCACTGCCCCCTCCCCTCAATCCAGAGTCCTCGGACCCACTGCCCCCTCCCCTCAATCCAGAGCCCTCGGACCCACTGCCCCTTCCCTCAATCCAGAGCCCTTGGACCCACTGCCCCCTCCCCTCAATCCAGATCCCTTGGATCCACTGACCCCTCCCCTCAATCCAGAGCCCTTGGACCCACTGCCCCCTCCCCTCCTTCAAGAGCCCTTGGACCCACTGCCCCCTCCCCTCAATCCAGAGCCCCCAAACCCACTGCCACCTCCCCTCAATCCAGAGCCCCCAGACCCACTGCCACCTCCCCTCAATCCAGAGCCCCCAGACCCACTGCCCCCTCCCCTCAGTCCAGAGCCCCCAGACCCACTGCCCCCTCCCCTAAGTCCAGAGCCCCCAGACCCACTGCCCCCTCCCCTCAATCCAGAGCCCCCAGACCCACTGCCACCTCCCCTCAATCCAGAGCCCCCAGACCCACTGCCACCTCCCCTCAATCCAGAGCCCCCAGACCCACTGCCCCCTCCCCTCAATCCAGAGCCCCCAGACCCACTGCCACCTCCCCTCACTCCAGAGCCCCCAGACCCACTGCCCCCTCCCCTCAATCCAGAGCCCTCGGACCCACTGCCCCCTCCCCTCAATCCAGAGCCCTCGGACCCACTGCCCCCTCCCCTCAATCCAGAGCTCCTGGGCCCACTGCCCCCTCCCCTCAATCCAGAGCCCTCGGACCCACTGCCTCCTCCCCTCAATCCAGAGTCCTCGGATCCACTGCCACCTCCCCTCAATCCAGAGCCCTCAGACCCACTGCCCCCTCACCTCAATCCAGAGCCCCCAGACCCACTGCCTCCTCCCCTCAATCCAGAGCCCTCGGGCCCACTGCCTCCTCCCCTCAATCCAGAGTCCTCGGATCCACTGCCCCCTTCCCCTCAATCCAGAGTCCTCGGATCCACTGCCCCCTCCCTTCAATCCAGAGCCCCCAGACCCACTGCCCCCTCCCCTCAATCCAGAGCCCTCGGGCCCACTGCCTCCTCCTCTCAATCCAGAGTCCTCAGACCCACTGCCCCCTTCCCCTCAATCCAGAGTCCTCGGATCCACTGCCCCCTCCCCTCAATCCAGAGCCCCCAGACCCACTGCCCCCTCCCCTCAATCCAGAGCCCTCGGGCCCACTGCCTCCTCCCCTCAATCCAGAGCCCTTGGACCCACTGCCCCCTCCCCTCAATCCAGAGTCCTCAGACCCACTGCCCCCTCCCCTCAATCCAGAGTCCTCAGACCCACTGCCCCCTCCCCTCAATCCAGAGTCCTCAGACCCACTGCCCCCTCCCCTCAATCCAGAGCTCTTGGACCCACTGCCACCTCCCCTCAATCCAGAGCCCTTGGACACACTGCCCCCTCCCCTCAATCCAGAGTCCTCAGACCCACTGCCACCTCCCCTCAATCCAGAGTCCTCAGACCCACTGCCCCCTCCCCTCAATCCAGAGTCCTCAGACCCACTGCCCCCTCCCCTCAATCCAGAGTCCTCAGACCCACTGCCACCTCCCCTCAATCCAGAGTCCTCAGACCCACTGCCCCCTCCCCTCAATCCAGAGCTCTTGGACCCACTGCCCCCTCCCCTCAATCCAGAGCTCCTGGGCCCACCGTCCCCTCCCCTCAATCCAGAGTCCTCAGACCCACTGCCCCCTCCCCTCAATCCAGAGCCCTTGGACCCACTGCCCCCTCCCCTCAATCCAGAGTCCTCAGACCCACTGCCCCCTCCCCTCAATCCAGAGTCCTCAGACCCACTGCCCCCTCCCCTCAATCCAGAGCTCTTGGAATCACTGCCCCCTCCCCTCAATCCAGAGCTGCTGGGCCCACTGCCCCCTCCCCTCAATCCAGAGACCTCGGACCCACTGCCCCCTCCCCTCAATCCAAACCCTCAGGCTCACTGCCCCCCTCCCTTCAATCCAGAGCCCTCAGTCCCACTGCCCCCCTTAATCCAGAGCCCTCGGGCCCACTGCCCCACACCCTCACCCCTCGGTCTTGACCCCCAGACCCAGTGACCGCCCACTCTCCCCCTCCCCAATCCCCAATCCAGTGTGTGGACAGGTGCAGCATCTTAATCTCAGTGAGTTTATCCAATACTATGAAAATCAGCAATGGACACACAGAGGTGTCATCAATGCTGTGACTGACACACAGACAGCACAATGTGACACATTGACAGCACAATGTGCTGTGACTGACACACAGACAGCACAATGTGACACCACAGACAGCACAATGTGACACACAGACAGCACAATGTGACACACAGACAGCACAATGTGACACCACAGACAGCACAATGTGACACACAGACAGCACAATGTGACACACAGACAGCACAATGTGCTGTGACTGACACACAGACAGCACAATGTGACACCACAGACAGCACAATGTGACACACAGACAGCACAATGTGCTGTGACTGACACACAGACAGCACAATGTGACACATTGACAGCACTATGTGCTGTGACTGACACACAGAGATGTCATCAATGCTGTGACTGACACACAGACAGCACAATGTGACACCACAGACAGCACAATGTGCTGTGACTGACAGACAGCACAATGTGACACACAGACAGCACAATGTGACACACAGACAGCACAATGTGCTGTGACTGACACACAGACAGCACAATGTGACACACAGACAGCACAATGTGCTGTGACTGACACACAGAGATGTCATCAATGCTGTGACTGACACACAGACAGCACAATGTGACACCACAGACAGCACAATGTGACACACAGACAGCACAATGTGCTGTGACTGACACACAGACAGCACAATGTGACACACAGACAGCACAATGTGCTGTGACTGACACACAGACAGCACAATGTGACACACAGACAGCACAATGTGCTGTGACTGACACACAGACAGCACAATGTGACACACAGACAGCACAATGTGCTGTGACTGACACACAGAGATGTCTTCAATGCTGTGACTGACACACAGACAGCACAATGTGACACCACAGACAGCACAATGTGACACACAGACAGCACAATGTGACACACAGACAGCACAATGTGCTGTGACTGACACACAGACAGCACAATGTGACACCACAGACAGCACAATGTGCTGTGACTGAAACACAGAGATGTCATCAATGCTGTGACTGACACACAGACAGCACAATGTGACACCACAGACAGCACAATGTGACACACAGACAGCACAATGTGACACACAGACAGCACAATGTGCTGTGACTGACACACAGACAGCACAATGTGACACCACAGACAGCACAATGTGACACACAGACAGCACAATGTGCTGTGACTGAAACACAGACAGCACAATGTGACACACAGACAGCACAATGTGACACACAGACAGCACAATGTGACACACAGACAGCACAATGTGCTGTGACTGAAACACAGACAGCACAATGTGACACCACAGACAGCACAATGTGACACACAGACAGCACAATGTGCTGTGACTGACACACAGACAGCACAATGTGACACATTGACAGCACAATGTGCTGTGACTGACACACAGAGATGTCATCAATGCTGTGACTGACACACAGACAGCACAATGTGACACCACAGACAGCACAATGTGACACACAGACAGCACAATGTGACACACAGACAGCACAATGTGCTGTGACTGACACACAGACAGCACAATGTGACACCACAGACAGCACAATGTGACACACAGACAGCACAATGTGCTGTGACTGACACACAGACAGCACAATGTGACACATTGACAGCACAATGTGCTGTGACTGACACACAGACAGCACAATGTGACACATTGACAGCACAATGTGCTGTGACTGACACACAGACAGCACAATGTGTCACATTGACAGCACTATGTGCTGTGACTGACACACAGAGATGTCATCAATGCTGTGACTGACACACAGACAGCACAATGTGACACCACAGACAGCACAATGTGACACACAGACAGCACAATGTGCTGTGACTGACAGACAGCACAATGTGACACACAGACAGCACAATGTGCTGTGACTGACACACAGACAGCACAATGTGACACACAGACAGCACAATGTGCTGTGACTGACACACAGAGATGTCATCAATGCTGTGACTGACACACAGACAGCACAATGTGACACACAGACAGCACAATGTGACACCACAGACAGCACAATGTGACACACAGACAGCACAATGTGCTGTGACTGACACACAGACAGCACAATGTGACACACAGACAGCACAATGTGCTGTGACTGACACACAGACAGCACAATGTGACACCACAGACAGCACAATGTGCTGTGACTGACACACAGACAGCACAATGTGACACACTGACAGCACAATGTGCTGTGACTGACACACAGACAGCACAATGTGACACATTGACAGCACTATGTGCTGTGACTGACACACAGAGATGTCATCAATGCTGTGACTGACACACAGACAGCACAATGTGACACCACAGACAGCACAATGTGACACACAGACAGCACAATGTGCTGTGACTGACACACAGACAGCACAATGTGACACATTGACAGCACAATGTGCTGTGACTGACACACAGACAGCACAATGTGACACACAGACAGCACAATGTGCTGTGACTGACACACAGACAGCACAATGTGACACCACAGACAGCACAATGTGACACACAGACAGCACAATGTGCTGTGACTGACACACAGACAGCACAATGTGACACATTGACAGCACAATGTGCTGTGACTGACACACAGACAGCACAATGTGACACATTGACAGCACTGTGTGCTGTGACTGACACACAGAGATGTCATCAATGCTGTGACTGACACACAGACAGCACAATGTGACACAGACAGCACAATGTGCTGTGAGTGACACACAGACAGCACAATGTGACACACAGACAGCACAATGTGCTGTGACTGACACGCAGACAGCACAATGTGACACACAGACAGCACAATGTGCTGTGACTGACACACAGAGATGTCATCAATGCTGTTGCCGCCAGGGTCAGAAACTCTGGTAAATACAAAGAGCTTGTATTTTTCCAAAACTCAGATCATCTGCTCAAGAAGCTCCGTCACTTCACCCATGCCCCCCTCCCTCATTCCCTCTCTCCCTCTTACTCCCTATCCTCCCCTCTCCCCAGCTCCCTCCCCTCCCTCCCCCCTCATGGTGGAGGATGGGAAACCATTCTGAAAAATAGAAACCGGCGCACAGGAAGGGCGTATGTCAGTGAGAGTCAGTCTGACAGACAAGGGCTGGGATTTTCTAGGAAAGGTGGTAAAGTCCCAACATTGGGAACAAATGAGGGTCTTGAACCCGCAGGGACGGGCAGTGGGACTTCCAGGTGGAGGGCGGTCTCTTAATTGGCCATCACTGGGAATGGGCCTCAACACTACTGGCCAATCAGAGGGCCAGCAAGCTCGGCAGCACCACTGAGAGACATGGCCACTGCCAAGGGGACAAGGAAAATGTGAGGGCTCCTCCATTCAGAGGCACCTGCGCAGGGGAGTTACAAACTGTTTTTCCATGCCATGGTCAGGCAGACCGGCACTGCGATGGGAGGGGTAACCCCATATAGCAGCACAGCTGGGAGGCTAAGGATGTGATGGCACCCCCACCCCGGGAGGCCATCTCCGTGCAGCTGGTGGCCTTCCCAAGCAATTGGGGGGGGTCACTAAGATGTCGGTGGCCCAGGAAAATAGCCATTAATTGGGCCTTTAATTGGCTAAATTGGCCACCAGACATCAGTTGGCAGGAAGCTGCGCTGCTGCAATTCCCGGCTGTGCAGCTGTATTGCTGAGCTATTCCAACCTGGCTCTCTGGCTCCCCACCTCCTATCCTGCCAACCAGGGCTGATAAAATCTCACCCAAGGTGGGGGGGTCAGACCCAGACACGTAAACAGCCACAGGCAGTGCTCGGTGAGGTCAATGGTGTCAATCGAGGGCTGTGTCTGGACTCTGGTTTGAATAATACCCCAGCTGCCACCTGTGCTTGTCCTCAGTTTGGTGCAATATCTGGCAGTGGACTCCCCTGACCTTGCAACCTCCTACCTGGACTGCTCTTTGCCTTGTTCTCAGTAAGCTCAGTGATGGTTGCCATGGTACTTGTTTTCTTCAGTCTCGTTGAGCTTGAGGTCAGGCTGGCTCGAGCCTTTGATAATAAATCATCACTGCTTTTACTTTTCACCTGAGCGAAGAGATTGGGAATTAGCAGCAGAACATGGTGACAGTCTCAATAATAAACTCACTGCTAACTGGGACAGCTAATTGGAAGTAGAGTATTGAAGACAGACCCATCCCCCACGAACTCTGGGCACCATCGCACACACCAATACATCACAGCTTCAAGAGCAACAGAAGAGCCATTCAGCTGGACCAGGCTAACCTGCTTCTTAACTCCATTTACCCCTCTTTTCCCCATATCTGTCAATCCCAGTTTTGAAAGTTCCAGCTGATCCCCAGCATCCACAGTTTTCTGGGCGAGAGAGTTCCAGATTTCCACTCCCCTTTGTGTGAAGAAGTGCTTCCTGACATCACCCCTTTTCTGGACTCTTCCCCCAAACCCAACAAACAGAGGGAATAGTTTCTCTCTAATCAACCTGATCAACTCCTTTAATCATCTTTCTCACCTCAATTAAATCACCTCTTAAAATCTATACTCCAGAGAATACAAGCCGAGGCTGTGCTACCTGTCCTCATAATTTAACCCTTTTAACCCCAGGATCACTCAGGTGAATCTGCCCCTCACCCTCTCCCAGGCTAATATATCCTTTCTGAGGAGCGGGGTCCGGACTGGGTCTAACCAGAGCTTTGTACAACTGACACATCACTGCTAGCTCTGTATTCCAGCTCCTCGAGAGAAAGGCTAACATTCCATTCGACCTTTGATTACATTTAATATCAGCAAGTTAGATTTTAATGACTTGTGTCACATGCACTGAAACCCAAATCTTCCGCTTTGCCTCTCCTGCATCCAAAGTAAATGACCTCACACTTCACACATTGAACTCCATCTGCTGTGGTTTTACCCAATCGTAGTCTATACTTTTCTTACTTCCTGTTTCCATATACACAGTTTGCTGAGAATTCGCAACATGTTTATGAGCATCTGTAAGAGGAAGGCCGATTAATTCAGAGACTGGAGGCAGTCAGACTCCTCAATGGCCATTACTGAATCACATGTGTTACTGCTACATGCTACTAACTCACTGCCACCCCTCCACCCTCTCCCCTCCCCCTCCTGCCCCTCCTCCCATCCCCATCCCCACCTGCCCCCTGCCCCTCCCCTCCCCCTCCTACCCCCACCCTGCCCCACCCCTCCCCCTCCCCTCCCCCATCCTGCCCCTCTAACTCCCTGCCCCCATCCTGCCCCCTGCCCCTCCCCTTGCCCCTCCTCCCCTCCTGCCCCTCTTTCTCCCTGCCCCCTCTCTGGACCCCCCGCCCCTCCCCCTCCCGCCCCTCTCCCTCTCACCCCTCCTGCTCGCTGCCCCTCCCCCCGCTCCTCCCCCTCCTGCCCCTTCCCCTCCCTCCCCTCCTCCTCCCGCCCATCCTCCTCCCTGCCCCTCCCCCTCCCGCCCCTCCGCCTCCCTGCCACCCTCCCGCCCTCTCCCTCCACCACCCCCTCCTGCCCCTCGACCTCCTGCCCCACCCCCTCCCTGCTTCCTGCCCCTCCCACCCCTCCCCCTCCTGCCCCACCCCCTCCCACCCTTCCCCCTCCCTGCCACTCCAACCCCTCCCCCTCCACCTTCCTGCCCAGCTCCCCACTCCCCCTTCTTTTCGCCCCTCCGCCTCCCTATCACCCCTCCCCCTCCCCGCTGCACCAACCCTCTCATCTGGAGAGGAGGAGGAATTCAGTGGAATGAATGATTCTTAAAGGTGTAGATGGGATTGGCAGCACTCGGGGACAAAGCCCATTGCCCAGTTGCTCTTTGGCCAGTGCCAGTTGGCCCTGTCATACCTTGGTTAGCTGGGAATGGGTGGGGAGTAACGACGAGTATTGTGATGACTTTGTTCCAGGTGCTGTGAGACTGGCAGCTCGTGGCCGTTCTGTGCTCCGACTGCCCTGTTTGCTCGCCAGACCTACTGGCTTAATCACTGCTCCCTTCATCTCCCTTACCCAGGGTAAACGTGACTGCAAGGGAACACAGAACAAACCCATGAGTTAGAGCAGACACCGAGAAACTGTGACAGTCCTTGACTTATCTCCAAATTCAAACCAAGACCTACATTGGCACCTGGTCCGGCAACTCCTCAATTTAAAAATTCTCATCCTTGTTTTCAAATCCCTCCATCGTCTCGCCCCTCCTATCTCTGTAACCTCCTCCAGCCCCTCCCTATCTCTGTAACCTCCTCCAGCCCCTCCTATCTCTGTAACCTCCTCCAGCCCCTCCTATCTCTGTAACCTCCTCCAGCCCCTCCCTATCTCTGTAACCTCCTCCAGCCCCTCCTATCTCTGTAACCTCCTCCAGCCCCTCCCTATCTCTGTAACCTCCTCCAGCCCCTCCCTATCTCTGTAACCTCCTCCAGCCCCTCCTATCTCTGTAACCTCCTCCAGCCCCTCCCTATCTCTGTAACCTCCTCCAGCCCCTCCCTATCTCTGTAACCTCCTCCAGCCCCTCCCTATCTCTGTAACCACCTCCAGCCCCTCCATATCTCTGTAACATCCTCCAGCCCCTCCCTATCTCTGTAACCTCCTCCAGCCCCTCCCTATCTCTGTAACATCCTCCAGCCCCTCCCTATCTCCGTAACCTCCTCCAGCCCCTCCCTATCTCTGTAACCTCCTCCAGCCCCTCCCTATCTCCGTAACCTCCTCCAGCCCCTCCCTATCTCTGTAACCTCCTCCAGCCCCTCCCTATCTCTGTATCCTCCTCCAGCCCCTCCCTATCTCTGTAACCACCTCCAGCCCCTCCCTATCTCTGTAACCTCCTCCAGCCCCGCCCTATCTCTGTAACCTCCTCCAGCCCCTCCCTATCTCTGTAACCTCCTCCAGCCCCTCCCTATCTCCGTAGCCTCCTCCAGCCCCTGCCTATCTCTGTAACCTCCTCCAGCCCCTCCCTATCTCTGTAACATCCCCCAGCCCTTCCCTATTTCAGTAACCTCCTCCAGCCCCTCCCTATCTCTGTAACCTCCTCCAGCCCCTCCCTATCTCTGTAACCTCCTCCAGCCCCTCCCTATCTCTGTAACCTCCCCCAGCCCCTCCCTATCTCTGTAACATCCCCCAGCCCCTCCCTATCTCTGTAACCTCCTCCAGCCCCTCCCTTTCTCTGTAACCTCCTCCAGCCCCTCCCTATCTCTGTAACCTCCTTCAGCCCCTCCCTATCTCTGTAACTTCCTCCAGCCCCTCCCTATCTCTGTAACCTCCTCCAGCCCCTCCCTATCTCTGTAACCTCCTCCACCCCCTCCCTATCTCTGTAACCTCCTCCAGCCCCTCCCTATCTCTGTAACATCCCCCAGCCCCTCCCTATCTCTGTAACCTCCTCCAGCCCCTCCCTATCTCTGTAACATCCCCCAGCCCCTCCCTATCTCAGTAACCGCCTCCAGCCCCTCCCTATCTCTGTGACCTCCTTCAGCCCCTCCCTATCTCTGTAACCTCCTCCAGCCCCTCCCTATCTCTGTAACCTCCTCCACCCCCTCCCTATCTCTGTAACCTCCTCCAGCCCCTCCCTATCTCTGTAACCTCCCCCAGCCCCTCCCTATCTCTGTAACATCCCCCAGCCCCTCCCTATCTCTGTAACCTCCTCCATCCCCTCCCTATCTCTGTAACATCCCCCAGCCCCTCCCTATCTCTGTAACATCCCCCAGCCCCTCCCTATCTCTCACATCCCCCAGCCCCTCCCTATCTCTGTAACATCCCCCATCCCCTCCCTATCTCTGTAACATCCCCCAGCCCCTCCCTATCTCTGTAACCTCCTCCAGCCCCTCCCTATCTCTGTAACCTCCTCCAGCCCCTCCCTATCTCTGTAACATCCCCCAGCCCCTCCCTATCTCTGTAACATCCCCCATCCCCTCCCTATCTCTGTAACATCCCCCAGCCCCTCCCTATCTCTGTAACCTCCTCCAGCCCCTCCCTATCTCTGTAACATCCCCCAGCCCCTCCCTATCTCTGTAACATCCCCCAGCCCCTCCCTATCTCTGTAACCTCCTCCAGCCCATCCCTATCTCTGTAACATCCCCCAGCCCCTCCCTATCTCTGTAACATACCCCAGCACCTCCCTATCTCTGTCACATCCCCCAGCCCCTCCCTATCTCTGTAACCTCCTCCAGCCCCTCCCTATCTCTGTAACATCCCCAGCCCCTCCCTATCTCTGTAACCTCCTCCAGCCCCTCCCTATCTCTGTAACATCCCCCAGCCCATCCCTATCTCTGTAACCTCCTCCAGCCCCTCCCTATCTCTGTAACATCCCCCAGCCCCTCCCTATCTCTGTAACATTCCCCAGCCCCTCCCTATCTCTGTCACATCCCCCAGCCCCTCCCTATCTCTGTAACCTCCTCCAGCCCCTCCCTATCTCTGTAACATCCCCCAGCCCCTCCCGATCTCTGTAACCTCCTCCAGACCCTCCCTATCTCTGTAACATCCCCCAGCCCCTCCCTATCTCTGTAACCTCCTCCAGCCCCTCCCTATCTCTGTAACCTCCTCCAGCCCCTCCCTATCTCTGTAACATCCCCCAGCCCCTCCCTATCTCTGTCACATCCCCCAGCCCCTCCCTATCTCTGTAACCTCCTCCAGCCCCTCCCTATCTCTGTAACCTCCTCCAGCCCCTCCCTATCTCTGTAACATCACCCAGCCCCTCCCTATCTCTGTCACATCCCCCAGTCCCTCCCTATCTCTGTAACCTCCTCCAGCCCCTCCCTATCTCTGTAACATCCCCCAGCCCCTCCCTATCTCTGTCACATCCCCCAGCCCCTCCCTATCTCTGTAACCTCCTCCAGCCCCTCCCTATCTCTGTAACCTCCTCCAGCCCCACAACCCTTTGAAATCTTTGTGCTCCTCTAATTCCGGCCTCTTGTGCATTCCTGATTTTAATCATTCCACCATTGGCGACCATGCCTTCGGTTGCTGGGACTTAAGCTCTGCAATTCCCTTCCTAACCCTCTCTACCTCATTTTCCTCCTTTAAGACACTCCTTACAAACTACCTCTTTGACCAAACTTTGGGTCACCTTTCCTAATATTGTCTTATGTGACTTGGTGTTAAACTGTTTGATAATGCCCCTGTTAAGCACCTTGGAATTATTATTGTGTTAAAAGTGTTATATAAATACAGTTGTTCTTGTCTCCAGATACAAACACATTTCCTGCTGCAGTTTCCAGTTTTCTCAATCATGTGAACTTTCTCAAATTCCTCTTTCTGTTCCGTCTTTCACAAGCTGAGTTTTCTCATTTATCCTGTCTGCTCTTGTTTGCTGTTTTGCTAATTTGCTAATATTTCTCTAATAGTTATGGTCCAAAGCCAGGCTCAGACACTGCCCCAGCCCACTGTCCACAGACCACTGCTACTGCCGACTCCCTGCTGTCCACTGCCCCCACCCTACTGTCCACTGCCCCCAGACCACTGTCCACTGCCTCTGGCCCACTGTCCACTCCCCACTGCCCACTGCCTCTGGCCCACTGTCCACTGCCCCCAGCCCACTGTCCACCGCCCCAAGTCCACTGTCCACTGCCCCCAGCCCACTGCCACCAGTCCACCGTCCACTGCCCCAGTCCACTGTCCACCGCCCCCAGTCCACTGTCCACCGCCCCCAGTCCACTGTCCGCTGCCCCCAGCCCACTGCCACCAGTCCACTGCCCCAGTCCACTGTCCACTGCCCCCAGTCCACTGTCCACTGCCCCCAGCCCACTGTCCACTGTTCCTGGCCCACTGTCCACTGCCCTCTCCCCACTGTCCACCGCCCCCAGCCCACTGTCCACTGCCCCAGGCCCACTGTTCACTACCCCGGCCCACTGTCCACTGCCCCCAGTCCACTGTCCACTGCCCCCAGCCCACTGTCC
The DNA here is from genome assembly GCF_036365525.1 of Heterodontus francisci. Lineage (NCBI taxonomy): Eukaryota > Metazoa > Chordata > Chondrichthyes > Heterodontiformes > Heterodontidae > Heterodontus > Heterodontus francisci. Next base: position 65,171,069 of record NC_090400.1, read on the forward strand.
ACTGCCCCCAGTCCACTGTCCACTGCCCTCTCCCCACTGCCACTGCCCCCAGTCCACTGTCCACTGCCCCCGGCCCACTGTCCAGTAGCCCCGGCCAACTGTCCACTGCACCCAGCCCACTGCCCCCAGTCAACTGTCTACTGCCCCCAGCCCACTGTCCACTGCCCCCAGCCCACTGTCCACTGCCCCCAGCCCAAATTCCACTGCCTCCAGTCCACTGTCCACTGCCCCCAGTCCACTGTCCACTGTCCCCAGCCCACTGTCCACTGCCCCCAGCCCAATGTCCACTGCCTCCAGTCCACTGTCCACTGCCCCCAGTCCACTGTCCACTGTCCCCAGCCCACTGTCCACTGCCCCCAGTCCACTGTCCACTGCCTCCAGTCCACTGTCCACTGCCCCCAGTCCACTGTCCACTGTCCCCAGCCCAATGTCCACTGCCTCCAGTCCACTGTCCACTGCCCCCAGTCCACTGTCCACTGTCCCCAGCCCACTGTCCACTGCCCCCAGTCCACTGTGCACTGCCCCCGGCCCACTGTCCACTACCCCCGCCCACTGTCCACTGCCCCCAGTCCACTGTCCACTGCCCCCAGTCCAATGTCCACTGCCTCCAGTCCACTGTCCACTGCCCCCAGTCCACTATCCACAGCCCCCAGCCCCCTGTCCACTACCCCCGCCCTCTGTCCACTGCCCCCTGCCCACTATCCACTGCCCCCTGCCCACTGTCCACTGCCCCAGCCCAATGTCCACTGCCTCCAGTCCACTGTCCACTGCCCCCAGTCCACTGTCCACTGCCCCCAGTCCACTATCCACTGCCCCCAGCCCCCTGTCCACTACCCCCGCCCTCTGTCCACTGCCCCCAGCCCAATGTCCACTGCCTCTAGTCCACTGTCCACTGCCCCCAGTCCACTGTCCACTGCACCCGGCCCACTGTCCACTACCACCGCCCACTGTCCACTGCCCTTTCCCCACAGTGCACTGCCCCCAGCCTACTGTCCACTGCCCCCAGCCCACTGTCCACTGCCCCCAGTCCACTGTCCACTACCCCCAGCCCACTGTCCACTGCCCTCTCCCCACTGTCCACTGCCCCCAGCCCCCAGTCCACTGTCTACTGCCCCCAGCCCACTGTCCACTGCCCCCAGCCCACTGTCCACTGCCCCCAGTCCACTGTCCACTGCCCTCTCCCCACTGTCCACTGCCCTCTCCCCACTGTCCACTGCCCCCGGCCCACTGTCCACCACCCCCAACCCACTGTCCACCACCCCCGGCCCACTGTCCACTGCCCCCAGCCCACTGTCCACTGCCCGCAGCCCACTGTCCACTGACCCCAGCCCCCTGTCCACTGCCCCCGGCCAACTGTCCACAGTCCCCAGCCCATTGTCCCCTGCCCCCAGCCCACTGTCCCCTGCCCCCAGCCCACTGCCCCCAGTCTGTCCACTGTCCCCAGCCCACTGTCCACTACTCCCAGCCCACTGTCCACTGCCCCCAGTCCACTGTCCACTGCCCCCAGTCCACTGACCACCGCCCCTAGCCCACTGTCCCCTGCCACCAGTCCACCATCCACTGCCCCAGTCCACTGTCCACCGCCCCCAGTCCACTGTCCACCGCCCCCAGTCCACTGTCCGCTGCCCCCAGCCCACTGCCACCAGTCCACTGCCCCAGTCCACTGTCCACTGCCCCCAGTCCACTGTCCACTGCCCCCAGCCCACTGTCCACTGTTCCTGGCCCACTGTCCACTGCCCTCTCCCCACTGTCCACCGCCCCCAGCCCACTGTCCACTGCCCCAGGCCCACTGTTCACTACCCCGGCCCACTGTCCACTGCCCCCAGTCCACTGTCCACTGCCCCCAGCCCACTGTCCACTGCCCCCAGTCCACTGTCCACTGCCCCCAGCCCACTGTCCACTGTTCCTGGCCCACTGTCCACTGCCCTCTCCCCACTGTCCACCGCCCCCAGCCCACTGTCCACTGCCCCAGGCCCACTGTTCACTACCCCGGCCCACTGTCCACTGCCCCCAGTCCACTGTCCACTGCCCCCAGCCCACTGTCCACTGCCCCCAGTCCACTGTCCACTGCCCTCTCCCCACTGCCACTGCCCCCAGTCCACTGTCCACTGCCCCCGGCCCACTGTCCAGTAGCCCCGGCCAACTGTCCACTGCCCCCAGCCCACTGCCCCCAGTCAACTGTCTACTGCCCCCAGCCCACTGTCCACTGCCCCCAGCCCACTGTCCACTGCCCCCAGCCCAAAGTCCACTGCCTCCAGTCCACTGTCCACTGCCCCCAGTCCACTGTCCACTGTCCCCAGTCCACTGTCCACTGTCCCCAGCCCAATGTCCACTGCCTCCAGTCCACTGTCCACTGCCCCCAGTCCACTGTCCACTGTCCCCAGCCCACTGTCCACTGCCCCCAGTCCACTGTGCACTGCCCCCGGCCCACTGTCCACTACCCCCGCCCACTGTCCACTGCCCCCAGTCCACTGTCCACTGCCCCCAGTCCAATGTCCACTGCCTCCAGTCCACTGTCCACTGCCCCCGGTCCACTATCCACAGCCCCCAGCCCCCTGTCCACTACCCCCGCCCTCTGTCCACTGCCCCCTGCCCACTATCCACTGCCCCCTGCCCACTGTCCACTGCCCCCAGCCCAATGTCCACTGCCTCCAGTCCACTGTCCACTGCCCCCAGTCCACTGTCCACTGCCCCCAGTCCACTATCCACTGCCCCCAGCCCCCTGTCCACTACCCCCGCCCTCTGTCCACTGCCCCCTGCCCACTGTCCACTGCCCCCAGCCCAATGTCCACTGCCTCTAGTCCACTGTCCACTGCCCCCAGTCCACTGTCCACTGCACCCGGCCCACTGTCCACTACCACCGCCCACTGTCCACTGCCCTCTCCCCACAGTCCACTGCCCCCAGCCTACTGTCCACTGCCCCCAGCCCACTGTCCACTGCCCCCAGTCCACTGTCCACTACCCCCAGCCCACTGTCCACTGCCCTCTCCCCACTGTCCACTGCCCCCAGCCCCCAGTCCACTGTCTACTGCCCCCAGCCCACTGCCCCCAGCCCACTGTCCACTGCCCCCAGTCCACTGTCCACTGCCCTCTCCCCACTGTCCACTGCCCTCTCCCCACTGTCCACTGCCCCCGGCCCACTGTCCACCACCCCCAACCCACTGTCCACCACCCCCGGCCCACTGTCCACTGCCCCCAGCCCACTGTCCACTGCCCGCAGCCCACTGTCCACTGACCCCAGCCCCCTGTCCACTGCCCCCGGCCAACTGTCCACAGTCCCCAGCCCATTGTCCCCTGCCCCCAGCCCACTGTCCCCTGCCCCCAGCCCACTGCCCCCAGTCTGTCCACTGTCCCCAGCCCACTGTCCACTACTCCCAGCCCACTGTCCACTGCCCCCAGTCCACTGTCCACTGCCCCCAGTCCACTGACCACCACCCCCAGCCCACTGTCCCCTGCCCCCAGCCCACTGTCCCCTGCCCCCAGCCCACTGTCCACTGCCCCCAGCCCACTGTCCATACCCCCAGCCCACTGTCCACTGCCCCCAGCCCACTGTCCACTGCCCTCTCCCCATTGTCCACTGCCCTCTCCCCACCGTCCACTGCCCCCAGCCCACTGTCCACCGCCCCCAGCCCACTGTCCACTGTTCCTGGCCCACTGTCCACTACCCCCAGCCCACTGTCCACTGCCCTTTCCCCACTGTCCACTGCCCCCGGCCCACTGTCCACTGCCCCCAGCCCACTGTCCACTGTCCCCAGTCCACAACCTGCTCCACAAACACCATATTCACTGTAATGACAATCAGTTCAGTACTAAGATATCACACTGATTCACAGAACTTTACAGGAGAGCTTGAATTCAGCAAATATGTTTGACAGGGAAAGTCAGAGACAGAGAGACAGACAGATAGAGAGAATAAGAAAAAGAGAGGAACAGGAAGATCCACAGCTGTGTAAGAACACAGTGGGGGGGGTGCATATCAAGATAATGGGAAGTGTCACATCTGACAGAGGAGAACCTTATTTAAAGTGACAGATTGTGATTCACTCACCGTTTATACTGAGACACAGGAAGGGAATCTGGGCCGATGAATGTTAGAATTTAACACTGTTTTCCTTGTGGAATTTGAATCATTAGGCATTTGGTTTTGAAACAAATAGGGGTTGATGGTTTTGTGCTGAGCCTTTTGGCACTGTTAGTTTAAATGACTCCATTAAAATGGGAAGATCACTGTCCCTTAAATCCTGCAGAACCCCCTGCCCAGACTGAGCTGACAATGCTCTTTATGCTAACAGTATACGGTAGCTCAGCTAACATCACCCTCACACTTGGCCACCCCTAAGGGGAGGGGAGAGGAGGGGAGGGGAGGGGAGGAGGGGAAGGGGAGGAGTGGGAAGGGGAGGAGTGGAGAGGGGAGGGGAGGGGAGGGTGGGAGAGGAGTGGAGAGAGGGAGGGGAGGAGTGGGATGGGGAGGGGAGGGGAGGAGTGTGGTGGGGAGGGGAGGGGAGGAGGAGGGGGAGGGGAGGAGCGGGATGGGGAGGGAGAGGAGTGTGAGGTAGGGAGGAGGAGGGGAGGGGAGGAGTGGGATGTGGGTGGGGAGGGGAGGAGGTGGGGTGGGAGGGGAAAGGGAAGAGTGG